>NW_024060230.1:145000-384842 GCF_016432855.1 Salvelinus namaycush
ACTGGGTCATCCCATAGTCATCAGAACACTGAGACAACACTGGGTCATCCCATAGTCATCAGAACACTGAGACAACACTGGGTCATCCCATAGTCATCAGAACACTGAGACAACACTGGGTCATCCCATAGTCATCAGAACACTGAGACAACACTGGGTCATCCCATAGTCATCAGAACACTGAGACAACACTGGGTCATCCCATAGTCATCAGAACACTGAGACAACACTGGGTCATCCCATAGTCATCAGAACACAAGGTCATCCTATAGTCATCAGAACACTGAGACAACACTGGGTCATCCTATAGTCATCAGAACACAGGGTCATCCTATAGTCATCAGAACACTGAGACAACACTGGGTCATCCTATAGTCATCAGAACACAGACAACACTGAGTCATCCTATAGCCATCAGAACACTGAAACAACACTGGGTCATCCTATAGCCATCAGAACACTGAGACAACACTGGGTCATCCCATAGTCATCAGAACACAAGGTCATCCTATAGTCATCAGAACACTGAGACAACACTGGGTCATCCTATAGTCATCAGAACACAGACAACACTGAGTCATCCTATAGCCATTAGAACACTGAAACAACACTGGGTCATCCTATAGCCATCAGAACACTGAGACAACACTGGGTCATCCTATAGTCATCAGAACACTGAGACAACACTGGGTCATCCCATAGTCATCAGAACACTGAGACAACACTGGGTGTTCCCATAGTCATCAGAACACTGAGACAACACTGGGTCATCCTATAGTCATCAGAACACTGAGACAACACTGGGTCATCCTATAGTCATCAGAACACTGAGACAACACTGGGTCATCCTATAGTCATCAGAACACTGAGACAACACTGGGTCATCCTACAGTCATCAGAACACTGGGTCATCCTATAGTCATCAGAACACTGAGACAATACTGGGTCATCCTATAGTCATCAGAACACTGAGACAATACTGGGTCATCCTATAGTCATCAGAACACTGAGACAACACTGGGTCATCCTATAGTCATCAGAACACTGAGACAACACTGGGTCATCCTATAGTCATCAGAACACAGACAACACTGGGTCATCCTATAGTCATCAGAACACTGAGACAAAACTGGGTCATCCTATAGTCATCAGAACACTGAGACAACACTGGGTCATCCTATAGTCATCAGAACACTGAGACAATACTGGGTCATCCCATAGTCATCAGAACACTGAGACAACACTGGGTCATCCCATAGTCATCAGAACACTGAGACAATACTGGGTCATCCTATAGTCATCAGAACACTGAGACAACACTGGGTGTTCCCATAGTCATCAGAACACTGAGACAACACTGGGTCATCCCATAGTCATCAGAACACTGAGACAACACTGGGTCATCCCATAGTCATCAGAACACTGAGACAACACTGGGTCATCCTATAGTCATCAGAACACTGAGACAATACTGGGTCATCCTATAGTCATCAGAACACTGAGACAATACTGGGTCATCCTATAGCCATCAGAACACTGGGTCATCCCATAGTCATCAGAACACTGAGACAACACTGGGTCATCCCATAGTCATCAGAACACTGAGACCACACTGGGTCATCCTATAGTCATCAGAACACTGAGACAACACTGGGTCATCCTATAGTCATCAGAACACTGGGTCATCCCATAGTCATCAGAACACTGAGACAACACTGGGTCATCCTATAGTCATCAGAACACTGGGTCATCCTATAGTCATCAGAACACTGAGACCACACTGGGTCATCTTATAGTCAACAGAACATAACATAGGGTTTGCCCTTTCCAGAAACAACCTCTAGCCCATACCACCTCGGCACATCTTGGCTGTGCCCAAAATGTCTCCCTATTCCCTATTTAGTGGGATACTTTTCATCAGGACCCACAGGGCTCTGGTCAAGAAGAGTGGTGCACTAGAAAGAGATTAGGATGCCATTTGGTACACAGATGTAGATTTGAAAGGATTGAGAAGGTCATGGGAGAATGGGTGGGGGTTGTTTCTGAACTAGGCCCGTCACACCTGAGCAGAAGATCACTGCTACCTACCTGTAGACATGAGAAAACCCAGAGGACAGGAAACAAGACCTCTTCCCATGACTTGTGAGTTGGATTGACAGACAAGTCATTTAGAGTTTATCCAAACAAAAGGCTCCAGGGGATGAAGCCAGTACAGTTGTAGGAGGGGAGAGATGTGTTCTAATGTATACCAACAGTTTCATTAATGGCTACACCCAAAATAGCACCCTATTCCCTATATAGTGCACTACTTTTGACAAGAGCCCCAGTCAAAAGTAGTGCACTATATAGGGAATAGGGTGCCATAGGGCTGTGGTCAAAAGTAGGGCACTGTATCAGGAATAGGGTGCAGTTTGGGACATGCCCATTGTTAGACATTGTCTATATGGTGTCCAACAGTTATACTGTACGTTACTGAATCAACACAATGCACCAGTAGATTCCCTTCCTCCTTCCTAGGTGGTGGGATCTTCTCTGGAGGGAACTCACTTGGACAGATGGACAGCGGAGAGGATTGTCCAACAGAAACGAGCAGTACGTCTGTCGTAAAACAACAGTCCTGTATTACTGAATCAACACAGAACATCAGGATATTCCCTTACTCTAAACGTCCTAAGTGATTATGGAAAATCCTTTCACATGAGTTGATGAACATAAACTACTATAACCCCTTAAGAGTCTTTTGTTAAATAAACGTTACACAAAATAATAACACAAATCATATTCAATTTCCATAAATGTTTATTTCCATTCAAAGGACCAGATGACCTTAGTTGCTCAATAACAATAAGCGGTTATTTCCCAAACTGTCTTTGTAGATGAAACAGGACTTGACTTTATACATAGGACACTATACAACCTTTCATCAGAGGAAAGTAGAATATTATCTAGACAGCGCTGGGGGCCAGTTTACAGCTCAGCGATGGGCTTGTGGGGCCAGTTTACAGCTCAGCGATGGGCTTGTGGGGCCAGTACGGGTGCTTCTCCTTGTCCAGCTTGGTCTCTGGGAACGTGTCGTTCAGATCATCGATGGTCATCTGGTCGAAGGGAATCATGTTCTGGAACTTCTCCAGCTGGAAGAGAGGAAGGTGGATCAACAGAGAGAAGAGAACTACATGTCTCTAAATAGTGGAAGGTGGATCAACAGAGAAGACACCTACATGTCTCTAAATAGTGGAAGAGAGGAAGGTGGATCAACAGAGAGAAGAGAACTACATGTCTCTAAATAGTGGAAGAGAGGAAGGTGGATCAACAGAGAGGAGAAGAGAACTACATGTCTCTAAATAGTGGAAGAGAGACAGTCTAGGGAAAACCAGGTGTAGGGGAGTGTGTGTGTAGTTTGGAGTGTGTGTCACCCACCTCCTTCTCATACTGGCCGATACGAGCTTTGGAAGCCTCCACGTAGGCAACAGCAGCTTTGTTCTGAAACAAAGAAGACAATAATAATGGAGGAAGCATCAAGAGCAGTGAGTGCTCTGCATAATGAGATGGAACTCTGAGCTCATTCATCACCACTTCCTCCAGGACAGACAACAATACAACACAACAGTGTCTGTGTCAAAGTGCCATAATACACATTTAATGTTTTATTAATTAGCTAGCTACTGTAATATTAATACAGGAATGAGGTGGAGCACAGTGAGGAGTCATTCTGAATCACTACAGCAGAACAGTGGAGTCATTCTGCACAGTAACTTTTAACCCACAACTCACCGCCTCTGCCTCCTGTGTGTTGATGGCGGCTGTGGCTGTGTCCTTGGGCTCAGGGATGGTCAGGGCTGAGAACTGAGGAGGACAGGAGATGGAGAGGGGTGAGATGAGGACAGGAGATGGAGAGGGGTGAGATGAGGACAGGAGATGGAGAGGGGTGAGATGAGGACAGGAGATGGAGAGGGGTGAGATGAGGACAGGAGATGGAGAGGGGTGAGATGAGGACAGGGGTGAGATGAGGACAGGAGGAGAGGGGTGAGATGAGGAGAGGGGTGAGATGAGGACAGGAGGAGAGGGGTGAGATGAGGACAGGAGGGGTGAGATGAGGACAGGAGGGGTGAGATGAGGACAGGAGGGGTGAGATGAGGACAGGAGGAGAGGGGTGAGAAGAGGACAGGAGAGAAGAGGGGGACAGGAAAGAGAACAGACCAATACTAACTGTTAAGCACTAATGTTGTTGTAGAAAGGGCTATATAAATTAGTGTCATCACAATACCACTATCACGATACTACCATATCAGATTTCCCTTGGCAAAAACAGAAAACACGAAGCAGACTGAACTCTTTGGTCCTGTAAAACCTAAAGTATCTAAATTATTATTGTGTGTTACAGCTTGAAAAAAAACCAAATGTGACTCTGGCTGACAACATAAAGGAACATTAGGACTGTTTTCCTCAAGAAATGTTGTCCGCTTCATGTAGTTTCCTTGGCTTCCTTACTTCCTAGTACTGCGATACTGGTATCTTGACAACACTAATATAAATACATTTGAATGAAGCATGAAGTTCCAGTACCCATCCCCGGTTCTAGAACGTTATTGATCATACCGATGTCTGATAGGGATCGACGATGACATGTTCTACTGAACCAGTGTTACAGTACCACACAGTGGACAGAATACTACATACCAGACTAATATTGTTGTGACTGAACCAGTGTTACAGTACCACACAGTGGACAGAATACTACATACCAGACTAATATTGTTGTGACTGAACCAGTGTTATAGTACCACACAGTGGACAGAATACTACATACCAGACTAATATTGTTGTGACTGAACCAGTGTTACAGTACCACACAGTGGACAGAATACTACATACCAGACTAATATTGTTGTGACTGAACCAGTGTTACAGTGGACAGAATACTACATACCAGACTAATATTGTTGTTACTGAACCAGTGTTACAGTACCACACAGTGGACAGAATACTACATACCAGACTAATATTGTTGTGACTGAACCAGTGTTACAGTGGACAGAATACTACATACCAGACTAATATTGTTGTGACTGAACCAGTGTTACAGTACCACACAGTGGACAGAATACTACATACCAGACTAATATTGTTGTGACTGAACCAGTGTTACAGTACCACACAGTGGACAGAATACTACATACCAGACTAATATTGTTGTGACTGAACCAGTGTTACAGTGGACAGAATACTACATACCAGACTAATATTGTTGTGACTGAACCAGTGTTACAGTACCACACAGTGGACAGAATACTACATACCAGACTAATATTGTTGTGACTGAACCAGTGTTATAGTACCACACAGTGGACAGAATACTACATACCAGACTAATATTGTTGTGACTGAACCAGTGTTACAGTGGACAGAATACTACATACCAGACTAATATTGTTGTGACTGAACCAGTGTTACAGTGGACAGAATACTACATACCAGACTAATATTGTTGTTACTGAACCAGTGTTACAGTGGACAGAATACTACATACCAGACTAATATTGTTGTGACTGAACCAGTGTTATAGTACCACACAGTGGACAGAATACTACATACCAGACTAATATTGTTGTGACTGAACCAGTGTTATAGTACCACACAGTGGACAGAATACTACATACCAGACTAATATTGTTGTGACTGAACCAGTGTTATAGTACCACACAGTGAACAGAATACTACATACCAGACTAATATTGTTGTGACTGAACCAGTGTTATAGTACCACACAGTGGACAGAATACTACATACCAGACTAATATTGTTGTGACTGAACCAGTGTTACAGTGGACAGAATACTACATACCAGACTAATATTGTTGTGACTGAACCAGTGTTATAGTACCACACAGTGGACAGAATACTACATACCAGACTAATATTGTTGTGACTGAATCAGTGTTATAGTACCACACAGTGGACAGAATACTACCTACCAGACTAATATTGTTGTGACTGAACCAGTGTTACAGTACCACACAGTGGACAGAATACTACATACCAGACTAATATTGTTGTGACTGAACCAGTGTTATAGTACCACACAGTGGACAGAATACTACATACCAGACTAATATTGTTGTGACTGAACCAGTGTTACAGTGGACAGAATACTACATACCAGACTAATATTGTTGTGACTGAACCAGTGTTATAGTACCACACAGTAGACAGAATACTACATACCAGACTAATATTGTTGTGACTGAACCAGTGTTACAGTGGACAGAATACTACATACCAGACTAATATTGTTGTGACTGAATCAGTGTTACAGTGGACAGAATACTACATACCAGACTAATATTGTTGTGACTGAATCAGTGTTACAGTACCACACAGTGAACAGAATACTACATACCAGACTAATATTGTTGTGACTGAATCAGTGTTACAGTGGACAGAATACTACATACCAGACTAATATTGTTGTGACTGAACCAGTGTTATAGTACCACACAGTGGACAGAATACTACATACCAGACTAATATTGTTGTGACTGAACCAGTGTTACAGTACCACACAGTGGACAGGATACTACATACCAGACTAATATGCTGAACAAAATATAAATGCAACATGTAAAGTGCTGGTCCTCTGTTTCATGAGCTGAAGTAAAAGATCACCTAAAATGTTCTATACGCAAAATGTTTTTTGCATTCCTGTTACTGATCATTTCTTCTTTGCCAAGATATTTAATCCACCTGACAGGTGTGGCATATCAAAAAGCTGATTGAACAGCATGATCATTACACAGGTGCACCTTGTGCTGGGGGACAATAAAAGGCCCCTCTAAAATGTGCAGTTTTGTCACACAATGCCACAGATGTCTCAAGTTTTGAGGGAGCGTGCAATTGACATGCTGGCTGCAGGAATGTCCACCAGAGCTGTTGCCAGATAATTAAATAGTAATTTCTATACCATAAGCCAACATCATTTTTTATTTGGCAGTACGTCCAACCGGCCTCACAAACACAGACCATGTGTAACCACGGCAGCCCAGGACATCCACATCAGGCTTCTTCACCTGCGGGATTGTCCGAGACCTGCCAACCAGACAGCTGATGAAACCAAGGAGCATTTCTGTCTATAATAAAGCCCCTTTGTGGGGAAAAACTAATTCTGATTGGCTGGGGCTTGCTCCCCAGTGGGTGAGCCTGTCTCCCAAGTGGGTGGGCTTATGCCCTCCCAGGCCCACCCATGGCTGCGCCCCTGGCCAGTCATGTGAAATCCATAGATTAGGGCCTAATGAATTCATTTTAATTGACTGACTTCCTTATATGAACTGTAACATGGAACGTTTATATTTTTGTTCGGTATAGTAAAGTGTGTAACTTTACTATACCGAAGGTAGAGCTCATATAAAACTCATCACAGGCCTTCGGATCTCACCTTGGATTCAAACTCGGCCACCATGCCGGCTCTGGCCACATTGGTCTTATAGAAGCTCCAGTCGATGGTAACAGGCTTCTCTGGCAGAGAGGACAGCCTGTAGACAGAGCCATCAACAACAGCTCATTGATGTCACTTATAAAACAATAATTGTGGGAGTGAGATTGTGGAGCTTTTCATTTACACTAGCATGCATGTACGAGACCCACTCACTTTGCAGCAACCTGTGTGTCTTGGTTGACAATACTTTGTAATTCAATTACAACCTTTCACATATATAAAGCTAGGTGGGAGAATCCTATTTTTTTTAAACTAATTTTCCCATTGACATCAATGCAAGTGAAAGTTGTACCTCTATTGGCTGGCTCTGAAGCGCTAGTCATGAACTAGGCCTAAATTTTAACTCTGGGTAGGCTACGTACTTGGCACCGATGGCATCTGAGCGCGTCTTGAGGTTGTTGAACATGGCCCTCTGGTTGGGGGGCACCCTCTCAGCAAAGGCCAACCAGTCAATGGCTTTCAATGCTGCGCGTTTCCCAGCCATCTTTCTGTCTGTGTCTGTCAACGATTGGAAAAAGGGTAAATAAAAGTCCTTCAATATTCTATATAGCTGCTAAAACCCACAAGAGACACAGATCATAACATGAAAGAAGAAAACCGTTAAAAGACAATTGAGGGGATGGATTGTACATGCATGTCCTACTGCACGCCATGACATGTCATGCCCACACCGATCAGGCAGGTTCCAGTCACACACAGGTAACATTTAAAAAAAGCCAATAGAAGTTCTGACAGCGCCAAACTCATGTCTGCTGACAGATGGTGTTACGGAGTCTAGTTGATAGGTAATCGACTAGTTGGACTGTTCCCCAGACTCCAGGCGTAGGGATTTGTACAATGCTTAACACGGCTATTGAACTTAACATTGGTGTCTGTCTTTATTCCTTAATCCGACTTATTTTACAGAAACAGATGGCAAGCTAGTTAACGTCTTAGCTAAGTTAGCTCTCAAGCTACTAGACTAGGATAACTAGCAAATAGTCGATAGCTTTGCCTAGCTACTACAATCCAACATTGTAGCTAAGTGGATATTTTACATTTAGCTATATCATTTTATTTAGTTATATTTTAGACATACAAAATCATATTTTACGTTCAAAGAGCAAGAGTCCGCTGAAGGTCTAGCAGTTAGCTAGTTAGTTGGCTAGCCAACACTGCAAGGTCAGAACTCAGCTGCGGTGGATATCAACCAATCGTCGACCAAACAGAATTCGATTTATTTTAATTTTTATCAAACTTTATCATCTGTCCCAATAGAATATACGTTGCAAACATTAAAATATCGACGTTTAGATGTCATTTGAAGATAGAACATACCGTACAGTGGACAAGTTATTCCAAATGTGAAGATGGTTCACCGGACACGGAAGTGACAGATATAATCTCGACGAGAAACTACACCGTGGATTTGGGCTGCTGCCGCCTGCTGGCGTATTGCACTTATTTACATATCAGATTGATCAGAACACTTCATTTTTTATATATATATTTATTTTAAAGATAATTTTTGAAATAGTGTTTGCATCTCTAAGATTGTACCTGTCACCACTTTCTGACAGAAGTATGACAGGTATGCTATCTGGAAGAGGCAGAGTTGTATTTGCTTAGTCAAGAATTACCCTATTGGCCTGCTGCGTAGGGAGTTTGCTTTTCAAGCCAGCGACCCTGCTTTGCTTCCCTGCCCTGCCGTTCACTACATTGGTGTCAGAAGTGGGAGGCCATCAGATTGCATGGCCCGGACGTGTGAAGGACTGACTAGTCGAACCATGGGGACATGCCTTTCCGTTCAGAGGGGGCATTGTAGCGATCCTAGCAACAATTCCTACCAAGTGGGTTAACCCTATAACCCTATAGGGTGTTTGCCTTTCTCGCCAGGGACTTGGTTCACTTCCCTGCCCTGTCTTTTGAACAAATAGACCCAATAGAATGAGTGAAATGATTTTAGGATAATATAATTTAGCCTACTGTTGTATAATGGGAAACAGTATTTTCACTTTTTCGGAGCAGGTTAGGAGAACTTAAAGGGCAGGTTAGGAGAATGAGGTTACGTCTATGAAAAGGGTTAGGTTTAGCAGAAATGCTCAAACTAACCTGCTACGAAAATCACTTTGTATCGAAGGGACGTAAATGAATGTGTCCTATTTTTTAATAGGCTGGTAGAACGGGTTGCTTATGAGAGGCAACTTCCCATTGATATTTTTTGTAGAAATTGTACACCAATATTTCATTTTAAAAGCTTGTTATATTAAATGAAGTGCTCTTTAATATAGACCACATGGAACATTCTATAGATCTGATTTGGAGTATGAATAAAGATGTGCTAAAGTGGCAAAATTTCCTCTGTTTACTCTGGAAGACTGTAACCCACCTAACCCCAACATTTCTCCAAGTTTTCACCATGATTGTAAAGCCTTTGTTTATTTTGTTGCTTTAACAAAATCATTGCTGAAGATAATTATTTATTTAATGTGATTAGTGATTCATTTGAATGTAAAACAGAAACAATCTGTCCCTCATTTTAAGGTCAACCCTGTTACGTGACCTGAACTCTAGTTTTAATATGTGGTGATAATCATTTTAAGATAAACCCTGTTACTTGACCTGAACTCTAGTTTTAATATGTGGTGATAATTATTTCATGACGTTTTTATGCTCTAAAGTAGCGGATCGGACTAACACATAGATCAAGTTGAAGGGTTATGTTAATATTTGCTGTGTTCTGTGCATGAAAATGTTTAAAATGTGTATTTTGACACGTTTGCCTAATCACTTATACTAGTCTTGATATGTATTATGGATAGTTTTAATGATCTAAGGAAAATAGATGTATTGAACATTGTCAGATATTGTTTTCAAAATAACATCTAATATTCAAATCATAGTGTAAAACAGGTGAGCTGGTTGCACTCTTTCTGGGCATGTTCTGGTGTTTTGTGGTGGAAAACTGAGTGGGTCGAGCATAACACTTCAACCCTGTTACACATAGACAGATTTTTTGCATTTAATTGTCCCACCTTGTTGCTCATAAAAACCTTCCATTAAGTACCGCAGTATGAATCATAAAACCCGGATATGGCTCCAATCGTTTTTTCACCATTCATTTTCCATCTGGGATTTCAGAACTACTTTTGAGGTCCGTGTTTCATGTAGGCTTACCCTGGCGTGATGTTTTGATAACATCACAAATCTCTCTCCGACAAGGTCCCTTTTAACAGTAATTATCATAACGAATTTATTAGAGTAAATTGAGGTGAATATATTGCTAAAACTCACCTTATCCAAGAGAGAATTATTCACAATGTGAAAAATGAATGGTGTAAAAACCATTGGAACCATTTTCTATGGGTATTATGACGCGTCCACTGTGCCGGATGGATTTATGACATGAAATCGTCAACCCTGTTATGGTCAAAACTGTTACTCTATTTATTATGACGCGTCCACTGTGCCAGACGGGATTTATGGCTGATTTAACATGAAATCGTCAACCCTGTTATGGTCAACCATGTTACTTTATTTGGCACTTAATAGGCACTATGGATTTTTAAATTTATTTAACTTCTTGAAATGGGAAAACATGCTTATTAAGTTGAACATGTACTCGTCACAACAGAATGTAAAAATTAGGTGAAATCAAAGAGGGTTTTTTTCACTACCCAAAAGGGACTAATGTCGTGGAACAAGCCATGTGATTTGCTAATATCATGAAAGTGAAGGTACGTTTGTAGCCTACAACGCAGTTACAAAATGGCCGTTGAAGTTATGGCGCACATTTCTTGGCAACATTCGAAGTCAAATAAATGTGTTGATTTGAAGGAAATTAGTCATTTTAATGTTAAAAAAGAAACAATCTGTGCCTCATTTTAAGGTCAACCCTGTTACCTGAAGTGAACTACAGATTAGTATCCATTATGTTAACCAGCAGGTCTGACAACTTTTGAAAAAAGATTGAAGTGAGATTTGCTATGTGAATTTCATTGCCCCCTGGCACAATCCCTAGATGGGGGACAGGGGGTCCTCCCCCAGGATGATTTTACTGTTTTATAGCTAATTTCCTCCAATTCTGCGTACGTATTTTTACATGGTTTAGGCCTGTGACCAGGGTGTAAAATTTGGTGTGTTCAGGATTCTTGGAAAATTAAATTAACTCAAAATCCGACGACTTTGTTACTTTGAGATTTTGGGGGGATGAAATGTAAAGTATGCTAATATTGTTTTGTGCTAATTTTTGTTGTTGTTGGTTTGCCACTTTATTCAGACTAATAAAATAAGATAGGGAGACAGGCAAATGCTAGAAACATTTGTTTTTAACTGACTTGCCTAGTTAAATAAAAGGGATTGATCTCTGTTCTCAGGTGGGAAGTTGTATGTGACAAGTGCTGGGGACACCAAGGCTGCACAGGAAATTGTAATATTGATGGCAGTGGGTAACCAAATCATAGATTGCTTTCAAGGTAAAGACACAAACATTTTATTACATAATTGTGGGTATTATAATGACAGAATAGTGGATTTTAGAATGACATAATAGTGGATATTAAAATGACAGAATAGTGGATATTATAATGACATAATAGTGGATATTATAATGACAGAATACTGGATATTATAATTTTTATATATATTTTTAAATGACAGAATAGTGGATATGATATTGACAGATTAGTGGAAATTATAATGGCAGAAAAGTGGATATTATAATGACAGAATAGTGTGATATAATATTGAAAGATTAGTGTATATTATGTTTGTAGAATAGTGGATATTATAATGACAGTGGATATTATAATGTGAATACTGAATACACAGTATCACTTCCTGAAGCTGCTTGCTGCAACGTAACAAGGGTGTGTATTTACACAGGAGTCATCATTGTGGACAACCAGAAACCTAGCAGGCTTAAAATAAATGCATGTACAAAAGAGGAAATCATGTCACAGGATCTCTTTCCACTTCCCCTGAATGTTTCTGACCCCACAGAGGGTGTTGAACCAGAGATGATAGAGAAAGGAGATTCACTAAAAACACACTACTAAGATACAGCTACGACCCCATTGAAGGTGACATTTTACATTGTTAAGGTCTGTGTGTGTGTTTGGTCATAACAGCTTCCTTTTCAACTGAATAAGACCCTTTTCTATGTACTGAACACAACCCCTATTACTGTACTCCTTTACTGTACTGTCATATTCTGATCAATATTAAAACATTTACACCTCTCTTCTTTCATCAGGTTGATTAACTTTTATTAGTCACATCTGTCACATGTACATTTCATTCAGTGGAATTTAGTTTATACAGAAACAAGATTGTTGTGTCAAGAATTTGACAAAGAAACATTCTACAGACAACAATATTTACAAACACCAAGAAGCCCAATAATAACAAGATCAATTATTTCTAAATTAAAACCAGTTTTTACAACACAGTGTGGTGATTCATTCTATTAATGAAGGACTCTAGTTAACAATGTCTGTCAACTTCAATGGTGTGTATTCATGAATATTTACTATCATATGTTTACACACTAGAGAGATATTCTACATTGTTGCTCCAGAGTGTCTGACTGAAACATGATCAGAGGGAAACATCACATTGTGTTTTTATTTTCTATTTGTATTTATAGTGGATCCCCATTAACTGCTGCCAAGGCAGCTTCTCTTCTTCCTGGGGTCCAGCAAAATTAAGGCAGTTTATACAATTTTAAAAACATTACAATACCCGGGACAGACAACAGCACTCACAGCAACTAAGCCCAACCGTGCTGCAGGATCCCGGGACAGACAGCAGCACTCACAGCATATAAAGCCCAGCAGAGCTGCAGGATCCCGGGACAGACAGCAGCGCTAACAGCATATAAAGCCCAGCAGAGCTGTAGGATCCCGGGACAGACAGCAGCGCTAACAGCATATAAAGCCCAGCAGAGCTGTAGGATCCCGGGACAGACAGCAGCAGTCAGAGAAACTAAGCCCAACCGTGCTGTAGGATCCCGGGACAGACAGCAGCAGTCAGAGCATATAAAGCCCAACCGTGCTGCAGGATCCCGGGACAGACAGCAGCAGTCACAGCATATAAAGCCCAACCGTGCTGCAGGATCCCGGGACAGACAGCAGCAGTCACAGCATATAAAGCCCAACCGTGCTGCAGGATCCCGGGACAGACAGCAGCAGTCACAGCATATAAAGCCCAACCGTGCTGCAGGATCCCGGGACAGACAGCAGCAGTCAGAGAAACTAAGCCCAACCGTGCTGCAGGATCCCGGGACAGACAGCAGCGCTCACAGCATATAAAGCCCAGCAGAGCTGCAAGATCCATCATAAAATAAAAGTATATAAAAACACGGTCAGCTTTACAAAAACAATGAACCTCTCAGCTTCCAACAGCTCCCAACAACAAACATAAGTCGCGCTCAGATGACGTCAGCAGGTCCACGTTGTGTTTGACACAGGGACCTCCTGACACAGGGACACTGAGGAGTCATAAACCAGAAACCCTGGATAGAGGGGCTCAGTGAATGTGGTGTGGAATGTGTGCAGGTGGGTCAGTGTGTCAGAGGAGACTCTGTAGAAGGATAGAGTGCCGGCTGGCCAGTCCAGATACACTCCTACTCTGTGGGAGCTGGAGGGAGGGACGCCTATGAGAGTGGTATTATTATTGTGTCAGGCAGTGTAAAGGTTGTCAGAGCAGACCAGACTCCAGGACGTGTCATTCCATCCAATCAGACTGTCCTCACCCTCTCCTCTCCTGCTGATTCCTTTATATGTCACTCCTATAGCAGCCCTTAATCCACTCCACTCTACCTCCCAGTAACAGCACCCAGTCAGACCCTCTCTACACAGCACCTGCTTCCTGTAGTCAAATCTCTCTAGGTGATTAGGATACGGCTGCTCCTCTCTCCCCTCTCCGTCACCTTTCTGTTCTCCTCAGACAGAGAGAGGAGTCTGTTTACTGTGTTTGGGTCCAGTGTGAGATCACAGACATCTGATGGATGAAACCAGACACAATATTAGAAATCAAAAGGAGAAGTTAAGGTAACTTGAGACTTGTTGAATGATCATATGCTATACTGTATGGTTTTATAAAACACACTTATTCACATTAATTACACACATACTCAAACACCTGTACGCATTGATGAACACACACTCACATCCTGAACACACACACATGCTGGACACACACACACACACACACACACACACACACACACACACACACACACACACACACACACACACACACACACACACACACACACACACACACACACACGGGACACACACACACACACCTTCATGTATGCATGCATGAACACACACACACATTTCTAATGTAACAAGAACACGCCACACACACACAGACACACACATTGTCAAAGCAACTCTTTCTAAACTTTGGTGTCCCTGATTTCTGCTTCTGTAGAACTACAGCTTATATTTAATATGACCAAGTAAGTAATGATGGTGGTCTTTGACTTTGACTTAACTTGAATTAAGACTTATTCTTAGTCATATTCTTCACAGCAGTCAACACTCACATTTTCTAAGCCCAGGATTCATTCTGTTCCCTCCACCATGTCCCACACTGTAGCAGTAAGCAGAAGAACAGACAGTCATTGAGTGATACACGTCAAACTCACACACACACACACACACACACACACACACACACACACACACACACACACACACACACACACACACACACACACACACACACACACACACACACACACACACACACACACACACACACACACACACACACACACACAGCATATAACTTTGTCCAAGTGGTGATAAGAATATTTTTCTTAACTGGCCTGATAACTCAAACATGTCTGATATGAACATTGACATAAACCCTCTACATACTTGAGTTTATCCAGTCTGCAGTGTGGATCCTCCAGTCTAGCAGAGAGCAGTCTGACTCCTGAGTCTCCTGGGTGATTGTAGCTCAGGTCCAGCTCTCTCAGGTGTGAGGGGTTTAACCTCAGAGCTGAGACCAGAGAAGCACAGCCACAGCCTGCCAGTCTGCAAAGAGTCAAATCATATTAAAACCACACTGCTATTCTTTGGTGGTGAAAATAGTGGCCGTATATTTTTCAACATATTCAGATATATCAGTGTCCTGAAACCTGCCATATCTATTCATAATTGGATGAGTGTATCATTATTAGAAATTATCATAATATTGCTAGTAGAGAGAAAAATGTATTGTATGAATATTTGAGTAGACTGACCAGACCAGTTTAAGAAGCAGTATCAGTCAGAAGACAGACAGTGAGGTATCAGACTTTGATTGAATTGAGTATACAGTCCACACCATATCTATTTTGACAGTGAAGCTAACATTTTAAAATGTGGCTCTATACTCCAGCATATTGGATTTGAGATCAAATGTGGTCCCGTGTGGCTCAGTTGGTAGAGCATGGCGCTTGCAACGCCAGGGTTGTGGGTTCATTCCCCACGGGGGGACCAGGATGAATATGTATGAACTTTCCAATTTGTAAGTCGCTCTGGATAAGAGCGTCTGTTAAATGTAAATGTTTTATATGATGTGCCTCTTTCTCTTCTCTCAATCTGACCGCATATTTACCAATTCCCCCTCTGTGAACTCCGGTCAAAACCGTAAGGCACAACTATTCCTCACCTGGAGGAGTCACCTGTGACAGTATTCAAAAAGAGGAGGAGTGCTGCTCTAGGATCAGTGTGCCGGGGATATGCTGATCTTAGATGGAATACTGTGGCATGCCAACACCTTAGAATTTCTGACATCTGGTAGGCTATTTTATATTTTCTGACATCTGGTAGAACCATATTATAATTTCTGACATCTGGTAGGCCATATTATAATTTCTGACATCTGGTAGAACATATTATAATTTCTGACATCTGGTAGAACATATTATAATTTCTGACATCTGGTAGGCCATATTATAATTTCTGACATCTGGTAGGCCATATTATAATTTCTGACATCTGGTAGGCCATATTATCATTTCTGACATCTGGTAGGCCATATTATAATTTCCCGCATCTGGAAGCCCATTTGTTTGTCAACTATAGTCAGATACATGCAGATTCTCTTCTGTCATAACTTGTTGAAGACTAAATAAAGTAGTTCTCTCCAGAATAATGTTTTACATTGATAGACTAAATAAAGTAGTTCTCTCCAGAATAATGTTTTACATTGATAGACTAAATAAAGTAGTTCTCTCCAGAGTAATGTTTTACATTGATAGAATGAATGCATTAGTAATCTACTAGTTAACACCGGTAAAGTTGTCTGTTTTGTTTAGGGACCGGGGAGAAAATACATTAAGTCCAGAACAGTGAAAAGATTGGTCCTGTGCAAAATGTCCAAATGTCATCAGTTTGACCCGTTTTAAGGAAATGAAAAGCTGAGCAAACGATTAACTACGTTTAATCTTGGGTGCATATTTTATGTAGTTGAAATACGGTCTGCTTGAATAACAGAATCAAAGATAACACATTACATGCCCATTCCCAAATAAACCATATTTCTCCACTCCTGTTCCCAAAGACAACGTGCATTTGTTGTATCATGCTTAATTCTGCAGGAGGTAATATCAC
Organism: Salvelinus namaycush; assembly: GCF_016432855.1. Taxonomy (NCBI): domain Eukaryota; kingdom Metazoa; phylum Chordata; class Actinopteri; order Salmoniformes; family Salmonidae; genus Salvelinus; species Salvelinus namaycush. Next base: position 162,086 of record NW_024060230.1, read on the forward strand.
ACTACAGCTGAGAGGTTACAGGCCTACAGTCACTATCCCTATTTTAGTTACTATTCCATTTAACCCAAATTAACTTCAAATAGGAATATTGTGTTTATTCATGGTTACAGGGATACTCGTGAGCGGGATATCAAAGGTGCAAGTAAACAATTTATCCCGTAAAAAACCTTAAGCAGAATATGAGCTACTATCATAACACTGTGCGCATTTAAACGTGGTCACTGTTGTAAAGTCTAGTCTACAGTAGATGTTTACTGCCGTCTAGTGGAACATACCAATAAAACACATTTATGAGGGTGTGGAGAAGGCTGAGATGAAACCGAAAGTGTATTTGTTGTTTTGTACAGGATCCATTTTGAGACGACAGCAGAAACCACTATTTGGAGAGTAAAACATAAAGTAAGTATTTCTGAACAATTTATTCTAAAGGACAGAGTAAGAGAATGAATATCTGGAATGAGATATTACTAGTTATCAGCTGATGTAAGAAGGGCTATATAAATCAATTTGATTTGATTTGATTTCTTGTACTTTATGCTAGTCTATATTGACATAGATCTGTTGTACTTTATGCTGATCTACATTGACATAGATCTGTTGTTGTACTTTATGCTGGTCTACATTGACATAGATCTGTTGTTGTACTTTATGCTGATCTACATTGACATAGATTTCATACAATCATGTCTCTTACATACATTCTAATGCCTCAAATGAAAGTTTCATTGATGAGTCCGTTGGTACTAAAATATTATATTTCTTGGAACTTTTGAGCCAATGATATGTTTCTGTGCATTTCTGTTTAATTTAGTCAATTTTTTTATTTGTTCCATTGGTTGGCTGTGTCTGTATGTGCTTGAGAGAGAGAGAGAGAGAGAGAGAGAGAGAGCAGGCAGAACCTGATATGTAAATTAGTTGAGCAAATGATCATTCCAGGCTCTGCTTCTGTTGAGAACAATTTAAGGTAAGACGACGATTGTTATGGGTATTCATATAGTTGATGATATTGTAATGTGTATTCATATACAGTAGTTGATATTGTTATGTGTATTCATATACAGTAGTTGATGATATTGTTATGTGTATTCATATACAGTAGTTGATGATATTGTTGTGTGTATTCATATAGTTGATGATATGTTATGTGTATTCATATAGTTGATTATATGTTTGGTGGACAGAGTGTTATAATAGGCCTACTCTCCTTAAAACGTATTTGATGTAAATTAGATGCGGGGGGTGAATTGGTTCCGTGGCCATCTGTGTTTCCCAGGGTGATCTCCTACTGTATCATAGGCCTATAGGCTTGTCTTCTCAAAACACAACAAACAACAAACAAACATTTTCTCTTTCTAATCTACTGTTAACTCTTTTCACTCAGAAAGGTATGTTGTGTGAAAGAGACAAATAAATATTGTCAAATAAAGACTAGCAGCAACTTACACTTCCTCAAAACAAGTTGTGTGTGTTCATTAGTGTCCACCGTAGCTAAAACGTTTGGCAACTTAAACCGTTTACGTCACATTCTACGGCGTTTTGAGGAAACCGTTTATGCAATGTTGCAAAACTGTTGACTGCGGTGTAAACTAATAAATACGACCCAGGTAGTAGCCTATGACTCGGCATGTTGATGCTTGCCTAATGCTGAAACCTGAACATAGCCTAAGGGGTGGGGTGTACTATGATGCAAGCTACATATACTGGTTTTCTAAAGCTAGCCAGCTTCAGTTCGCTTCACATTCCAGGTCAGGCCTCACCCATAATAATATATAGAGCGCTAGTCATCAGGAAGTCCAGAGAGGACATACTGTTGAGATCACAATTTATTTATCTCATGATCACTACATAACAAAAGTTGTTTTGTTGAGAACACAAGATAAACTCTATAATTAGGAGTGGACATATTGATGATAGATTGACAGTATTGCTGAGGCAGCAGAGCCCACTGTAGGGAAACGCATGCATTTGTATTAATTGCTAAACTAAGGGATGGTAGTTTGCCACCGGTGATGCGTTGTGCAGACCGCACTACCCTCTGGAAAGCCTTGCGGTTGAGGGCGGTGCAGTTGCCGTACCAGGCGGTGATACAGCCCAACAGGATGCTCTCGATTGTGCATCTGTAAAAGTTTGTGAGAGTTTTAGGTGACAAGCCAAATTTCTTCAGCCACCTGAGGTTGAAGAGGCGCTGTTGCACCTTCTTCACCACGCTGTCTGTGTGGGTGGACCATTTCAGTTTGTCCGTGATGTGTACGCCGAGGAACTTAAAACTTTCCACCTTCTCCAATACTGTCCCGTCGAAGTGGATAGGGGGGTGCTCCCTCTGCTGTTTCCTGAAGTCCACGATCATCTCCTTTGTTTTGTTATTAATGTTGAGAGAGAGGTTGTCGTTGTTGGTAATCAAGCCCACTACTGTTGTGTCATTTGCAAACTTGACGATTGAGTCGGAGGTGTGCATGGCCATGCAGTCATGGGTGAACAGGGAGTACAGGAGGGGGCAGAGCATGCACCCTTGTGGGGTCCCAGTGTTGAGGATCAGCGAAGTGGAGATGCTGTTTCCTACCTTCACCACCTGGGGGCAGCCCATCAGAAAGTCCAGGACCCAATTGCACAGGGCAGGGATGAGACCCAGGGCCTTAAGCTTAATGAGCTTGGAGGGTACTATGGTGTTGAATGCTGAGCTGTAGTCAATGAACAGCTTTCTTACATAGGTATTCCTCTTTTCCAGATGGGATAGGGCAGTGTGCAGTGTGATGGCGATTGCATCTTCTGTGGACCTGTTGGGGCGATATGCAAATTGAAGTGGGTCTAGGGTGACAGGTAAGGCAGAGGTGATATGATCCTTAACTAGCCTCTCAAAGCACTTCATGATGACAGAAGTGAGTGCTACAGGGGGATAGCCATTTAGTTATCTTTCAGTTATCTTTGCCTTCTTTGGTACAGGAACAATGGAGGCCATCTTGAAGCATGTGGGGACAGCATTTTGGGATAGGGAGCGATTTAATATGTTCGTAAACACACCAGCCAGCTGGTCTGCTCATGCTCTGAGGACACGACTAGGGATGCCGTCTGGGCCAGCAGCCTTGCGGGGGTTAACACATTTAAAAGTCTTACTCACGTCGGCCACGGAGAAGGAGAGGGGGGGCCCGCAGTCCTTGGTAGCGGGCCACATTGGTGGCACTGTATTATCCTCAAAGCGGGCAAAGAAGGTGTTTAGCTTGTCTGGAAGCGAGACGTCGGTGTCCATGACGTGGATGTACTTCTTTTTGTAGTCCGTGATTGCCTGTAGACCCTGCCACAGACGTCTCGTGTCTGGTCCTTTGAATTGCGACTCAATTTTGTCCCTATACCGACATTTCACTTGTTTGATTGCCTTGCGGAGGGAATAACTACACTGTTTATATTCGTCCATTCCCCGACCTCTTTCCATGGTTGAATGCGGTGGTTCGCGCTTTTAGCTTTACGCACATGCCGCCGTCTACCCACAGTTTCTAGTTCGGGTAGGTTTTAATAGTCACAGTGGGTACAACATCTCCAATGCACTTCCTAATAAACTCACTCACAGAGTCAGCGTATAGATCGATGATCGATGCAGTGTGTAGGAGGGAGATGCCTAGATGTGGGTAGTGTGCAGGAGAAGTGTGCAGGAGTGCACGAGGCGAAGGAATGTGAAGTATCGCTGGAGAAAGTTGTGTGTGTTGGTTGTAGGGGTGATCAAGGGGCTGGAGATCGTAGGTGTCTGGTGAGAGAAAGGCTGGTTGAGGTTGCCAGGGTTAAAGTAGTACAGAAAGTGTTGTATGATGAAGCAGTGAAGAGAGTGGTAGAGGAAGATGGGTACAGGATCCCTGTGAGTAGGCCAAGGTTAACTGAGAGTGATAGGAATAGCTTAAGCTTCAGTAAGGTATTTTTTTTTTTAGCCCTTCATAGCCATGGATGTCAAATGTACTGCAGAAATGGAATGAAAGTCACAGAAAATAGAGGTTGTGGTGGCAGCTGCAGAGAAGTACTTGGGATTGCTAGGATTTACTGCAGAATAGCTGCAGGGGGTGTTGAGTAGTAGTGATATGTCGTCTCAGACCGTTGGTCTGGAGTAGGACTAGGTCGGGTTAAATAGTGGAATGGGTGGTGTTTTTTCTTAGAGGGCTAATAGTTGGTAGGGTCATTTCCCTTTTCTCCCAACTTTGTATTATTGTATCAAAGAATATAATGTAGGTAGGTGGCGGCACCTAAAAGTTGGATGCAATCTGTCAAACAAATCCCGAAGAAGAACGATTTGCTTTGTAAGAGCTCTATGTTAGAGTGTATAAACGCAGAAGTATACCCATAGCTAGTCAATAGCTTGGAGGAGCCAGCTAGCCTCTCTATCAGAAGTATACCCATAGCTATTCAATAGCTTGGAGCAGCTAGCTAGCCTCTCTATCAGAAGTATACCCATAGCTATACAATAGCTTGGAGCAGCCAGCTAGCCTCTCTATCAGAAGTATACCCATAGCTATTCAATAGCTTGGAGCAGCCAGCTAGCCTCTCTATCAGAAGTATACCCATAGCTATTCAATAGCTTGGAGCAGCCAGCTAGCCTCTCTATCAGCAGTATACCCATAACTATTCAATAGCTTGGAGCAGCTAGCTAGCTTATCCATCAGGGTGCTCTGCTGTCCCCCCCACTCGGTTTGGCTTGTGCCATCTCGTTTGGGTTTCGTCCTTGTTTTTATTACTTTTTACAGTATACCAACCTGGGTGACACTCAGTTTGGTCTACCAGTATTGTGGCGCTGAGGGTTTGTCTTAGTTCACGGGCCTGGACATGCGCTGGCTTGAGCAGGGGGACCTTGCGTGCGCTGCAGGATTTTAATCCATGACGGCGTAGTGTGTTACTAATGGTTTTCTTTGAGACTGTGGTCCCAGCTCTCTTCAGGTCATTGACCAGGTCCTGCCGTGTAGTTCTGGGCTGATCCCTCACCTTCCTCATGATCATTGATGCCCCGCGAGGTGAGATCTTGCATGAAGCCCCAGACCGAGGGTGATTGACTGTCATCTTGAACTTCTTCCATTTTCTAATAATTGCGCCAACAGTTGTTGCCTTCTCACCAAGCTGCTTGCCTATTGTCCTGTAGCCCATCCCAGCCTTGTGCAGGTCTACAATTTTATCCCTGATGTCCTTACACAGCTCTCTGGTCTTGGCCATTGTGGAGAGGTTGGAGTCTGTTTGATTGACTGTGTGGACAGGTGTCTTTTATACAGGTAACGAGTTCAAACAGGTGCAGTTAATACAGGTAATGAGTGGAGAACAGGAGGGCTTCTTAAAGAAAAACTAACAGGTCTGTGAGAGCCGGAATTCTTACTGGTTGGTAGGTGATCAAATACTTATGTCATGCAATAAAATACAAATGAATTACTTAAAAATCATACAATGTGATTTGACTCTCACAGTTGAAGTGTACCTATGATAAAAATTACAGACCTCTACATGCTTTGTAAGTAGGAAAACCTGCAAAATCGGCAGTGTATCAAATACTTGTTCTCCCCACTGTATATACAGTTGAAGTAGGAAGTTTACATACACTTAGGTTGGAGTCATTAAAACTCGTTTTTCAACCACTCCACAAATTTCTTGTTAACAAACTATAGTTTCGGCAAGTCGGTTAGGATATCTGCTTTGTGCATGACACAAGTAATTTTTCCAACAATTGTTTACAGACAGATTTTTCACTTATAATTCACTGTATCACAATTCCAGTGAGTTAGAAGTTTGCATACACTAAGTTGACTGTGCCTTTAAACAGCTTGGAAAATTCCAGAAAATGATATAATTGCTTTAAAAGCTTCTGATAGGCTAATTGATATAATTTGAGTCAATTGGAGGTGTACCTGTGGATGTATTTCAAGGCCTACCTTCAAACTCAGTGCCTCTTTGCTTGACATCATGGGAAATTCAAAAGAAATCAGCCAAGACCTCAGACAAAAAATTGTAGACCTCCACAAGTCTGGTTCATCTTTGGGAACAATTTCCAAACACCTGAAGGTACCACATTCATCTGTACAAACAATAGTACGCAAGTATAAACACCATGGGACCACGCAGCCGTCATACCGCTCAGGAAGGAGACACGTTTTGCCTCCTAGAGATTAATGTACTGTGGTGCGAAAAGTGCAAATCAATCCCAGAACAACAGCAAAGGACCTTGTGAAGATGCTGGAGGAAACAGGTACAAAAGTATCTATATCCACAGTAAGGAGCCACTGCTCCAAAATCGCCATAAAAAAGCCAGACTACGGTTTGCAACTGCACATGGGGACAACGATCATACTTTTTGGAGAAATGTCCCCTGGTGTAATGAAACAAAAATAGAACTGTTTGGCCATAATGACCATCGTTATGTTTGGAGGAAAAAGGGGGAAGCTTGCAAGCCGAAGAACACCATCCCTACTGTGAAGCACAGGGGTGGCAGCATCATGTTGTGGGGGTTCTTTGCTGCAGGAGGGACTGGTGCACTTCACAAAATAGATGGCATCATGAGGGAGGAAAGTTATGTGGATATATTGAAGCAACATCTCAAGACATCAGTCAGGAAGTTAAAGCTTGGTCGCAAATGGGTCTTCCAAATGGACAATGACCCCAAGCATGATTCCAAAGTTGTGGCAAAATGGCTTAAAGACAACAAAGTCAAGATATTGGAGTGGCCATCACAAAGCCCTGACTTCAATCCTATAGAAAATGTGTGGGCAGAACTGAAAAAGTGTGTGCGAGCAAGGAGTCCTACAAACCTGACTTGGTTACACCAGCTCTGTCAGGAGGAATGGGCCACAATTCATCCAACTTATTGTGGGAAGCTTGTGGAAGGCTACCCGAAACATTTAAATTGTTTAAAGGCAATGCTACCAAATACTAATTGAGTGTATGTAAACTTCTGACCAACTGGGAATGTGATGAAAGAAATAAAAGCTGAAATAAATCATTCTCTCAACTATTATTCTGACATTTCACATTCTTAAAATAAAGTGGTGATCCTAACTGACCTAAGACAGGGAATTTGTACTAGGATTAAATGTCAGGAATTGTGAAAAATTGAGTTTAAATGTATTTGGTGTATGTAAACCTCAGACTTCAACTATATGTATATATAAATATACATAATATGTAAATCACATAAGGCTTCATAATTTATCAAAGTCATGTTAACTGACTGCTGTTTTCTCATAGAACAAAACGTATAAGATCTCCTAAGCCTGTGTTTACCTCAGACCTTATTTTAAGTGTTTATTCCAAAACCCTATTCTTTCCCCATTCATGTTTCCCATAGGGATGGTTGAACGAACCAGAGGTAACTCATGTCCGGTTTTAAGAACTACTCTATAGGTTAGACGGTTTTGATTCAGCAGTTTTTTTCTTCCGTTTCTTACCAGGCAACTACTGTACATTGAGCTACTGTACCACGAGAGTTAGAATTTCTGTTTTCAAGCCAGAGGATGAGTCAGAATCGTATTTCACTGTTTGTTTTACACAAATAATTGTACGTTCAGTTATAAATCTGACAATTGTTTATTTTGTATTAAAAGTATTGACAATGGGTTTACTGTTGCTTCATGGGTTGTATACTCAGGGCTCCAGAGTGGTGAGGCAGTCTAAAGCACTGCATCTTAGTGCAAGAGATGTCACTACAGTCCCTGGTTCGAATCCAGCCTGTATCACATCCGGCTGTGATTGGGAGTCCCTTAGGGCGGTACACAATTGGCCCGGGTTTGGCCGGGGTAAGCCGTCATTGTAAATAAGAATTTGTTCTTAACTAATTTGCCTAGTTAAGTAAAGGTTAAACGTAAAACAAATACTGTGACTGTCACCTTGATATTGGCTAGGTAGCTACTTCCCACGCTGTCGCCGGACAGTAGTGCTTGTCAAGAGGGAGCCAAGGGCCCTGTGTCCTGGTGTTGTTACCTTTCATTTCCTCCCCATTGAGTAGTAGATTGTATGTATCAAGGTGACATCTAGATGGTAGTTAATATTAGCTATGCCTTCTCAACAACTCTATCATCGAGGCAGGTCCTACAAGCCCTAGTTTTGTCGCACCTGGACTACTGTTCAGTCGTGTGGTCAGGTGCCACAAAGAGGGACTTCGGGAAATTACGTTTGGCTCAGAACAGGGCATTACGGCTGGCCTTTGGATGTACACAGAGAGCTAACATGAATAATATGCATGTACATCTCTCACTGACTTGCCTAGTTAAATAAATGTTAAATAAATGGCTCAAAGTAGAGGAGAGATTGACTTCCTCACTACTTGTTCTTCTTCCACCTCCATGGGTGGAATGTTATTAATAGTTTTCATAATTATTGTCACGACTTCCGCCGAAGTTGGCTCCCCTGCCTGTTCGGGCGGTGCTCGGCGGTCGTCGTCACCGTCCTACTAGCCGCCACCGATCCCTTTTTCGTTTGTCTGTTTGTTTTGTCTTATTAGTTTCACCTGTGTTTCTGTTGTTTTCGGTTAATGAGCTTCCCTATATTTAAGTAGGTAGACCCGCCCTTGTTTTGTGCGGGATTGTTTTTATTTTGTTACGTGTATTTTCTTTCTTTCACTTGACACCCTGTGGTTTTTGGGTTGTCACGTTATATGTCCGCGCCCTGTATTTGTTGGGCTTATATTTTACGTGTGCCTTATTAAAGAGCACTATAGTCCCAGTGGAACTCTCTCTGCGCCTGATTCCTGCACCCACCTAGTCCCGCGTGACAATTATTCAACATTATTTCAAAAGACCCGCCAAAAAATCTGGTGTTTCTATGTCAAATGGTTTGGTTATATTTCAGTCTTCTGTGACGTAAAATAAAGCGTAATATTGGGATACAAACAAAAAATTGAACACAAACTCAAAATGTAATACATTTAAACTCTATATCTGACATGGTAAAGGTGTCTTCTTTTTTTAAAGCCCATAACCATGTGTGTGAGGTGTATACTTTTGTTTCAAATGTGTTTAAGACTACCAAGAAACACTGTGTGAACCTGATTTAGCCCACTACAGTAAAAGGTTTTAAGGTAGTTAATCGGTGTGGAAACATTGCTTTTACCTGTCCAGTTCGCTCATGTCAGTTGAGATGAAGGAAAGGAGACAAGGAGTGGAAGTCCATGTAGAATGTTGATATGCCCCCCCCAGGAGTTGTTGGATGTCCTGAGATGGCTGTCTGTTTAGTGCTGCATGCTTGATGTCAGCCTCATATTTTATATATTTCTTAATTCCATTATTTTACTTTTTAGATTTGCGTGTATCGTTAGATATTACTGCACTGTTGGACGTAGGAACACAAGCATTTCACTACACCCACAATAACATCTGCTAAATATGTGTATGTGACCAATAAAATTAGATTTGATGAACCCCTATTGGGAGGTGGTTAACTAGTCTGTATATTCCACTGATTCATATGGATACCAGTCCATACATTGGCTGTAAAAGTGGGTAAAAACAGACAAGCATATAACTGTAGCTATGTGGTCTTGACTTGAGTGTGTTTCAGCAGGGTGAGGTCAGAGAGATGCTTCCAGGTCAGTATTTTTCTGAACTCATAAAATCCTTTACACAATCTGATGGGATGGATGTTCAACCCCATTAAAATGACCATTAGGTCTATATAGAACCTTTAAGTTAAGACCTCACAGATCTGTTCATGGCAAAGCAGTTCAAATAATGACATTAATTGATTCTTGAAGAATACAACTTATAAATCATGAGCCTCATCTTGAGGCTCATGATTGACAGTATTCATAAAGAGTAGGAGAGCTGATCTAGGATCAGTTTAGCCTTTTAGATCATAATGAATCAGATTACATGGAGAGGGGGGACCTGATCCTAGGTCAGCACTCCTCTGAGACACTGTCTTTATGAATAAAGGACAAGGAGTCAACAGGACCAAGAAACCGAACACTATTGTAAAGTCTAGTTACAGCACGTGCTTGCTGCCATCTGGTGGAAGATACCAATAAAACACTTTATTATCAGGGTGGGGAGACGCCTGAGCTGAAACAGAAAGTAAAGTTGTTCTTTTTTACAGGATCCATTTTGAGACGACAGAGCAGAAAACACTATATGGAGAGAAGTAAACAATAAAGTAAGTCTTTCTGAACAATAATCTATTCTAAAGGACAGAGTAAAATAATGACTACCTGGAATGAGATATTACTAGTTAATAGAACTGCTACTTCAGCTGAGTTGCTCAACGATAGAGGTGCGGTGATGTGTGTGTTCCACAGTCAATGCGTGAGTTGGCAGCTCTGTAAACAAGCCTACAAACCCAAAAGTTTTATTTGCGAATGTTAATTTATATGCCTCAAACATTAAACTCTTAAAATATTTGATGATTAGTTGAATCATGTGTGTAAGTGCTGGTCGAGAACAAATGGATTGAGAACCCATAAAATAAACATTCAAACCTATAATTGAAAAGTTCCTGCGCCATCTTTACCAGACAACACCTAACACATAGCCCGACTGATTAGTTTCCATTTTGAAAACTGCGGTCTGTCTTGCCACAGCACTGAGAACCGCGGCACATTGAAGCAAATTATTGGTACGTACGGGATCAAGGGGATTGGATGCATGTTTTAAAGAATACATTTATTTCTATAGGAGGGACAATTAATATGACAATATTTTTGTTAGGGCGTATGGGCAGCTTTATGGGCTCCCGAGTGGCGGCCATGATTGGGAGTCCCATAGGGTGGCACAATTGACCCAGCGTCGTCCGGGGTAGGCCGTCATTGTAAATAAGAATTTGTTTTTAAATGACTTGCCTAGTAAAATAAATATGAGATTTAATTATTTATTTCGTCTGATAAGTGGAACAATTCTCCTTCTTACCAATGGTCTAAAATATAGGATAATTACTGTCTTGTCAGCAACAACACTACTGTTATTCCCCACACCTATTGTATTATTCCACTTCTTCCCAGTGTTGCCAGTGTACAGTAATCACATATTTGAAGTCTGATCGGCCAACTTGTGTCTTTGAAAATTAATGATATGAGGCTATGTATTATTGAAGCCATTCATGGACAGTTTCAGGAACCATATATCATCTCACTCCAAGCATGACTAAAACATAACTAAATCTGGTTTCAAGTAAACTTTTAGCTAAAAATAATTTTAAAAATATATCTTGAAGGACAAAAAAAAACTACCTGAAGCAAGTTTCAGTACAATGTCATGAGTTACTGCTGTCGCATGCAACTGACTGTTAGCGCCACCCTCTGGTTACTGTTGTTACATAAAGGGGTGACAACGTGACAGCTGTTGAAGGTGAAAATAACAAAGTATATGTACTTTTTCCACATTTTGTAGTTTCCCCCCCCCCCCCCCCTTTCCTGCAATGTTCTATAGTTTACCACCCAACAGTAGGTGGCATGCACCATTGAAGAATAAGAATATAGACTAAAGCAAAGAGAACATTATAGAGTAAACAAAACTAATGTTCAAGTGCTTCTACTTCAGCCCAGTTAAAGTGGAACTGGGATGAGGAAGTGAATCACCAGGCCTATGTGGCGATGTTACAAGTAAAATGGTTGGAAGATCTTTAGCTTTTTTCTTTCAATTTATTATGTTATTTGAGCGGTTGTGATATTTTGTTTGATTATTTGTTGTCCCATGTGTCAGATACAGTTGAAGTCGGAAGTTTACATACACTTAGGTTGGAGTCATTAAAACTCGTTTTTCAACCACTCCACAAATTTCTTGTTAACAAACTATAGTTTTGGCAAGTCGGTTAGGACATCTACTTTGTGCATGACACAAGTCATTTTTCCAACAATTGTTTACAGACAGATTTTTCACTTATAATTCACTGTATCACAATTCCATAAGGTCAGAAGTTTACATACACTAAGTTGACTGTGCCTTTAAACAGCTTGGAAAATTCCAGAAAATTATGTCATGGCTTTAGAAGCTTCTGATAGGCTAATTTACATAATTTGAGTCAATTGGAGGTGTACCTGTGGATGAATTTCAAGGCCTGCCTTCAAACTCAGTGCCTCTTTGCTTGACATCATGGGAAAATCAAAAGAAATCAGCCAAGACCTCAGAAAAATAATTGTAGACCTCCACAAGTCTGGTTCATCCTTGGGAGCAATTTCCAAACGCCTGAAGGTACCACGTTCATTTGTACAAACAATAGTACGCAAGTATAAAGTACCATGGGACCACGCAGCCGTCATACCGCTCAGGAAGGAGACGCGTTCTGTCTCCTAGAGATGAACGTACTGTGGTGCGAAAAGTGCAAATCAATCCTAGAACAACAGCAAAGGACCTTGTGAAGATGCTGGAGGAAACAGGTAGAAAAGTATCTATATCCACTGTAAAACGAGTCCTATATCAACATAACCTGAAAGGCCGCTCAGCAAGGAAGAAGCCACTGCTCCAAAACCGCCATAAAAAAGCCAGACTACGGTTTGCAACTGCACATGGGGACAAAGATTGTAATTTTTGGAGAAATGTCCTCTGGTCTGATGAAACAAAAATAGAACTGTTTGGCCATAATGACCATCGTTATGTTTAGAGGAAAAAGGATGAGGCTTGCAAGCCGAAGAACACCATCCCAACTGTGAAGCACGGGGATGGCAGCATCATGTTGTGGGGTTGCTTTGCTGCAGGAGGGACTGGTGCACTTCACAAAATAGATGACATCATGAGGACGGAAAAGGATGTGGATATATTGAAGCAACTTCTCAAGACATCAGTCAGGAAGTTAAAGCTTGGTCGCAAATGGGTTTTCAAATGGACAATGGCCCCAAGCATACTTCCAAAGTTGTGGCAAAATGGCTTAAGGACAACAAAGTCAAGGTATTGGAGTGGCCATCACAAAGCCCTGAACTTAATCCCATAGAAAACTTGTGGGTAGAACTGAAAAAGCGTGTGCGAGCAAGGAGGCCTACAAACCTGACTCCGTTACACCAGCTCTGTCAGAAGGAATGGGCCAAAATTCACCCAACTTATTGTGGGAAGCTTGTGGAAGGCTACCCAAAATGTTTAAATTGTTTAAAGGCAATGCTACCAAATACTAATTGAGTGTATGTAAACTTCTGACCCACTGGGAATGTGATGAAAGAAATAAAAGCTGAAATAAATCATTCTCTACTATTATTCTGACATTTCACATTCTTAAAATAAAGTGGTGATCCTAACTGACCTAAAAAAGGGAATTTTTACAAGAATTAAATGTCAGGAATTGTGAAAAATTGAATTTAAATGTATTTGGCTAAGGTGTATGTAAATTTCCGACTTCAACTGTACATTTTTTTTTTAATGTCACACTATCATGTTTAATCCGGTGATGAATGTAATGTGACTATGTTGTGGGTTTTAGTTCTGCTGATCTGTACCCTACGTGTCTCGACAATCAGTCTGCTTGGTGAGGAGGAAATTCTGTAGATAGAGGAAGTGGGCACTGCCTCTGAAAAGATGGGCATATATTTTAATGCTTTGTGTAATGTATTTTATCTATTGAAATATATTTTTGATATATTTTTAAATGTAGTTTCATTGTGATTTATTCTGTTTTCCAGAATCTCCAACCAAACTCAGAGACCAGTCTCTCCAGTAACCAGTCATCTGTCCATGAAGAGTGACTTCTCTATGGACCATCCTGTTAATTTGAGTGATGGATCAGGAACCTTTGACCCCAGGTAAGTTACTGGTCAGAATTCATTAGTCCTCAACATACACAACACTGCAAACTTCTGGCCACTTAAAAATCTATTCAGTTTGACCCCAATAAGTTAACATATGGCCATATCTGAAAATGTCTGCTAATAGTAGACGTTAATCTGTTCTGGCCTTGTTATAGATACAAATTGTCTTAATGATGCAACAGATAAAAGCATTTTATGGTTAAGTTCTATGATTTTGAACTTTATAAAGTTATATTGTTCATATTGTTTCGTGATTATAATTGCTCTGTGGACATTTAATAACTATTCCAGAGGTGTCAAAAGGACTCAGAGACCAGTCTCTCCAGTAACCAGTCATCTGTCCATGAAGAGTGACTTCTCTATGGACCATCCTGTTAATTTGAGGGATGGAACAGGAACCTTTGACCCCAGGTAAGTTACTGGTCAGCATTGATGATATTACTGTTGAATAGAATCATTTTCTATATTTTTTTTATGTGAGTATATAAAGCATCTGCTAATGATCAGTGCTTTATTATACTGAACAAAAATAGAACAACGCAACATGCCACAATTTCAAAGATTTCACTGAGTTACAGTTTATTTATGGAAATCAGTCAATTGAAATAAACAAATTAGGCCCTAATCTATGGATTTCACATGACTGGGAATCCAGATATGCATCTGTTGGTCACAGATACCTTAAAGAAAAGGTAGGAGCGTGGATCAGAACCAGTCAGTATCTGTAGTGACCACCATTTTCCTCATGCAGTGTGACACATCTCCTTCACGTAGACTTAATCAGGCTGTTGATTGTGGCCTGTGGAATGTTGTCCCACGCCTCTTCAATGGCTGTGCGAAGTTGCTGGATATTGTCGGGAACTGGAACACGCTGTCATACACGTCGATCCAGAGCATCCCAAACATGCTCAATGGGTGACTTGTCTGGTGAGTATGCAGGCCATGGAAGAACTGGGACATTTTCAGCTTCCAGTGATTGTGTACAGATCCTTGTGACATGGGGCCCTGCATTATCATGCTGAAACATGAGGTTATGGCGGCGAATGAATGGCATGACAATGGGTCTCAGGATCTCGTCACGGTTTCTCTGTGCATTCAAATTGCCATAGATACAATCCAATTGTGTTTGTTATCTGTAGCTTATGCCTGACCATACCATAACCCCACCGCCACCATGGGGCACTCTGTTCACAATGGTGACATCAGTAAACCGCTCGACTATACAACGTCGTACACGTGGTCTGCGGTTGTGAGGCCGGTTAGACATACTGCCAAATTTTCAAAAATTATGTTGGAGGCAGCTTATGGTAGAGAAATGAACATTCAATTCTCTGGCAACAACTCTGGGAGAAATAAGCTTTTTGTGCGTATGGAACATTTCTGGGATCTTTTATTTCAGCTCATGAAACATGGGACCAACACTCTACATGTTGCGTTTCTATTTATGTTCAGTGTAGTATATTTGAATATATTTAATTATATTTGTAATGTATTTGAATGTTTCATGGTGATATATTTTTTATGGGCATATATTTTAATGCTTTGTGTAATGTATTTTATCTATTGAAATATATTTTTGATATATTTTTAAATGTAGTTTCATTGTGATTTATTCTGTTTTCCAGAATCTCCAACCAAACTCAGAGACCAGTCTCTCCAGTAACCAGTCATCTGTCCATGAAGAGTGACTTCTCTATGGACCATCCTGTTAATTTGAGTGATGGATCAGGAACCTTTGACCCCAGGTAAGTTACTGGTCAGAATTCATTAGTCCTCAACATACACAACACTGCAAACTTCTGGCCACTTAAAAATCTATTCAGTTTGACCCCAATAAGTTAACATATGGCCATATCTGAAAATGTCTGCTAATAGTAGACGTTAATCTGTTCTGGCCTTGTTATAGATACAAATTGTCTTAATGATGCAACAGATAAAAGCATTTTATGGTTAAGTTCTATGATTTTGAACTTTATAAAGTTATATTGTTCATATTGTTTCGTGATTATAATTGCTCTGTGGACATTTAATAACTATTCCAGAGGTGTCAAAAGGACTCAGAGACCAGTCTCTCCAGTAACCAGTCATCTGTCCATGAAGAGTGACTTCTCTATGGACCATCCTGTTAATTTGAGGGATGGAACAGGAACCTTTGACCCCAGGTAAGTTACTGGTCAGCATTGATGATATTACTGTTGAATAGAATCATTTTCTATATTTTTTTTATGTGAGTATATAAAGCATCTGCTAATGATCAGTGCTTTATTATACTGAACAAAAATAGAACAACGCAACATGCCACAATTTCAAAGATTTCACTGAGTTACAGTTTATTTTTGGAAATCAGTCAATTGAAATAAACAAATTAGGCCCTAATCTATGGATTTCACATGACTGGGAATCCAGATATGCATCTGTTGGTCACAGATACCTTAAAGAAAAGGTAGGAGCGTGGATCAGAACCAGTCAGTATCTGTAGTGACCACCATTTTCCTCATGCAGTGCGACACATCTCCTTCACATAGAGTTAATCAGGCTGTTGATTGTGGCCTGTGGAATGTTGTCCCACGCCTCTTCAATGGCTGTGCGAAGTTGCTGGATATTGTCGGGAACTGGAACGTGTCATACACGTCGATCCAGAGCATCCCAAACATGCTCAATGGGTGACTTGTCTGGTGAGTATGCAGGCCATGGAAGAACTGGGACATTTTCAGCTTCCAGTGATTGTGTACAGATCCTTGTGACATGGGGCCCTGCATTATCATGCTGAAACATGAGGTTATGGCGGCGAATGAATGGCATGACAATGGGTCTCAGGATATCGTCACGGTTTCTCTGTGCATTCAAATTGCCATAGATGCAATCCAATTGTGTTTGTTGTCTGTAGCTTATGCCTGACCATACCATAACCCCACCGCCACCATGGGGCACTCTGTTCACAACGATGACATCAGTAAACCGCTCGACTATACAACGTCGTACACGTGGTCTGCGGTTGTGAGGCCGGTTAGACATACTGCCAAATTTTCAAAAATTATGTTGGAGGCAGCTTATGGTAGAGAAATGAACATTCAATTCTCTGGCAACAACTCTGGGAGAAATAAGCTTTTTGTGCGTATGGAACATTTCTGGGATCTTTTATTTCAGCTCATGAAACATGGGACCAACACTCTACATGTTGCGTTTCTATTTATGTTCAGTGTAGTATATTTGAATATATTTAATTATATTTGTAATGTATTTGAATGTTTCATGGTGATATATTTTTTATGGGCATATATTTTAATGCTTTGTGTAATGTATTTTATCTATTGAAATATACTTTTGATATATTTTTAAATGTAGTTTCATTGTGATTTATTCTGTTTTCCAGAATCTCCAACCAAACTCAGAGACCAGTCTCTCCAGTAACCAGTCATCTGTCCATGAAGAGTGACTTCTCTATGGACCATCCTGTTAATTTGAGTGATGGATCAGGAACCTTTGACCCCAGGTAAGTTACTGGTCAGAATTCATTAGTCCTCAACATACACAACACTGCAAACTTCTGGCCACTTAAAAATCTATTCAGTTTGACCCCAATAAGTTAACATATGGCCATATCTGAAAATGTCTGCTAATAGTAGACGTTAATCTGTTCTGGCCTTGTTATAGATACAAATTGTCTTAATGATGCAACAGATAAAAGCATTTTATGGTTAAGTTCTATGATTTTGAACTTTATAAAGTTATATTGTTCATATTGTTTCGTGATTATAATTGCTCTGTGGACATTTAATAACTATTCCAGAGGTGTCAAAAGGACTCAGAGACCAGTCTCTCCAGTAACCAGTCATCTGTCCATGAAGAGTGACTTCTCTATGGACCATCCTGTTAATTTGAGGGATGGAACAGGAACCTTTGACCCCAGGTAAGTTACTGGTCAGCATTGATGATATTACTGTTGAATAGAATCATTTTCTATATTTTTTTTATGTGAGTATATAAAGCATCTGCTAATAATCAGTGCTTTATTATACTGAACAAAAATAGAACAACGCAACATGCCACAATTTCAAAGATTTCACTGAGTTACAGTTTATTTATGGAAATCAGTCAATTGAAATAAACAAATTAGGCCCTAATCTATGGATTTCACATGACTGGGAATCCAGATATGCATCTGTTGGTCACAGATACCTTAAAGAAAAGGTAGGAGCGTGGATCAGAATCAGTCAGTATCTGTAGTGACCACCATTTTCCTCATGCAGTGCGACACATCTCCTTCACGTAGACTTAATCAGGCTGTTGATTGTGGCCTGTGGAATGTTGTCCCACTCCTCTTCAATGGCTGTGCGAAGTTGCTGGATATTGTCGGGAACTGGAACACGCTGTCATACACGTCGATCCAGAGCATCCCAAACATGCTCAATGGGTGACTTGTCTGGTGAGTATGCAGGCCATGGAAGAACTGGGACATTTTCAGCTTCCAGTGATTGTGTACAGAGACATGGGGCCCTGCATTATCATGCTGAAACATGAGGTTATGGCGGCGAATGAATGGCATGACAATGGGTCTCAGGATCTCGTCACGGTTTCTCTGTGCATTCAAATTGCCATAGATACAATCCAATTGTGTTTGTTGTCTGTAGCTTATGCCTGACCATACCATAACCCCACCGCCACCATGGGGCACTCTGTTCACAACGGTGACATCAGTAAACCGCTCGACTATACAACGTCGTACACGTGGTCTGCGGTTGTGAGGCCGGTTAGACATACTGCCAAATTTTCAAAAATTATGTTGGAGGCAGCTTATGGTAGAGAAATGAACATTCAATTCTCTGGCAACAACTCTGGGAGAAATAAGCTTTTTGTGCGTATGGAACATTTCTGGGATCTTTTATTTCAGCTCATGAAACATGGGACCAACACTCTACATGTTGCGTTTATATTTATGTTCAGTGTAGTATATTTGAATATATTTAATTATATTTGTAATGTATTTGAATGTTTCATGGTGATATATTTTTTTATGGGCATATATTTTAATGCTTTGTGTAATGTATTTTATCTATTGAAATATATTTTTGATATATTTTTAAATGTAGTTTCATTGTGATTTATTCTGTTTTCCAGAATCTCCGACCAGTCTCTCCAGTAACCAGTCATCTGTCCATGAAGAGTGACTTCTCTATGGACCATCCTGTTAATTTGAGTGATGGATCAGGAACCTTTGACCCCAGGTAAGTTACTGGTCAGAATTCATTAGTCCTCAACATACACAACACTGCAAACTTCTGGCCACTTAAAAATCTATTCAGTTTGACCCCAATAAGTTAACATATGGCCATATCTGAAAATGTCTGCTAATAGTAGACGTTAATCTGTTCTGGCCTTGTTATAGATACAAATTGTCTTAATGATGCAACAGATAAAAGCATTTTATGGTTAAGTTCTATGATTTTGAACTTTATAAAGTGATATTGTTCATATTGTTTTGTGATTATAATTGCTCTGTGGACATTTAATAACTATTCCAGAGGTGTCAAAAGGACTCCGAGACCAGTCTCTCCAGTAACCAGTCATCTGTCCATGAAGAGTGACTTCTCTATGGACCATCCTGTTAATTTGAGTGATGGATCAGGAACCTTTGACCCCAGGTAAGTTACTGGTCAGCATTGATGATATTACTGTTGAATAGAATCATTTTCTATATTATTTTTTATGTAGAACAACGCAACATGCCACAATTTCAAAGATTTCACTGAGTTACAGTTCATTTATGGAAATCAGTCAATTGAAATAAACAGATTAGGCCCTAATCTATGGATTTCACATGACTGGGAATCCAGATATGCATCTGTTGGTCACAGATACATTAAAGAAAAGGTAGGGACGTGGATCAGAACCAGTCAGTATCTGTAGTGACCACCATTTTCCTCATGCAGTGTGACACATCTCCTTCACGTAGACTTAATCAGGCTGTTGATTGTGGCCTGTGGAATGTTGTCCCACGCCTCTTCAATGGCTGTGCGAAGTTGCTGGATATTGTCGGGAACTGGAACACGCTGTCATACACGTCGATCCAGAGCATCCCAAACAGGCTCAATGGGTGACTTGTCTGGTAAGTATGCAGGCCATGGAAGAACTGGGACATTTTCAGCTTCCAGTGATTGTGTACAGAGACATGGGGCCCTGCATTATCATGCTGAAACATGAGGTTATGGCGGCGAATGAATGGCATGACAATGGGTCTCAGGATCTCGTCACGGTATCTCTGCATTCAAATTGCCATAGATAAAATGCAATTGTGTTCGTTGTCTGTAGCTTGTCTAATGCTTCATGTAATGTATTTTATCTATTGAAATATAGTTTTGATATAATTTTAAATGTAGTTTCATGGGGATTTATTATGTTAGGTACCTGATCAAGATTTGTTTATAATGGCATGACAATATTTTACCTGATTGACTCTTGATTTCCTAGTAACCACAGAACAATCATGAGCTGCTTGTCTACTAGAATGGTTGGCTGACCGACTGCCTGGTTGGTTATTTTCGGTAGCTGGTTCCTCGCAGAGGGTTTGGGAGGTGCTCCTTTTCATTCTGAAGTGCATGTTGAAGTTTTTACATCGTTATAAGAAACAATCATCTCAATCTGGAATCTGTGTAAACTGCAGAGGTGTTAACATATTCAGGATTAACATGTCGATGTTGGCAGAGTCATACACCCTGAAGAAGGCACAGTGATGCCGAAATGTTGGTGATTTACCCAATAAATTACTGGGAGGGAGTTTAAATATGGAGTGAGCAACTCTTTATTTTTATAGCTTACAGTTTATTCGCCGTTAGTCAGCACCTCTACATAAAATCATTTTCTCTGGGTGTGCGCCAGCCCATGTTTTTTATTTGAGTGTCATACTCCTAAAAGAAACAAATGAAAGACATTGTACTGTAGTAAGCTAGCTATCTGCCTGGAATCGTTAAATAAGTTTAGCAACCGACGTTCCTCCATTCGTTTCCCAATGAGATTCCTATCTGTTTTCTCTAATATCTCTGGCAACGGCACCATGCAATACACCCTTAACTGAAGAGGCAGACAAATAGGAGAAATGTGCTAGACCCTCTGTTAAATTACACATTTCTCAGGGTAATAAAATTGCAAAAATGTGATCAATGGCTCATTCGAAGACATCCTCCCGAGTTATGAACATCAGCCAGTATTGAAATCTGACATGAATGATAGAGGTTTTCACGATCTAAAAGTCTTCCAGTGTAGTGAGGGCAACTTTGCTACATCATACCGGACGGATTTCTGCCTGCTTGAACGCTAATAACTCAGATAAACATGAAATGACCTGGGAATCAATAGGGGAATCCCTGAGAGATGCACAAAAACAATATAACATTCAAAATGGGTGAACCTTTCCTTTAAATTATAGCCATGGAATAAAAGGGACAACCAACTCAGGGCTCTATGTATTCTCTGGAAAATAATGCAACTCCGTGGAAGGTCAGTTCCACGTCGTTCATTATTTTCCATTGAAGGCCAAGCCCCGGGTTGATTATCCCTTAGATATCGTTTCCACAGATATCACTTGTGGAAACGAGACCAATCGACGTGAAACTAAATCAAAACATGATATATGTTATTTATTTTAACATTTTAGGCAGGGGAGCAAGATCATAGGAAACATACAAAGAAAAAAAAGAAAGAAAAAGAAACACCATGATAAAAAAACAACCACATTCCTCAGTGAAGAGGTTCTCTACTAACAATCTGAATTGACCAAAAGGCACCCATGCATCAAACAGTACAGTATTTTGAAGATTGTTCCATAAATGAAGTGCAAAGAAATTAAAAAGCGGTTTTACCCAAATATGTTGTGACAGAAAGAAGGAGTTATCCATCTATATCTAGTGACTGAAGGAAGGAGTTATCCATCTATAGTGACAAGGAAGGAGTTATCCATCAATATCTGTAGTGACAGAAGGAAGGAGTTATCCATCTATATCTATAGTGACAGAAAGAAGGAGTTATCCATCTATATCTATAGTGACAGAAGGAAGGAGTTATCCATCTATATCTATAGTGACTGAAGGAAGGAGTTATCCATCTATATCTATAGTGACAGAAGGAAGGAGTTATCCATCTATATCTAGTGACAGAAGGAAGGAGTTATCCATCTATATCTGTAGTGACAGAAGGAAGGAGTTATCCATCTATATCTATAGTGACAGAAGGAAGGAGTTATCCATCTATATCTATAGTGACAGAAGGAAGGAGTTATCCATCTATATCTAGTGACAGAAGGAAGGAGTTATCCATCTATATCTATAGTGACACGGAAGGAGTTATCATCTATATCTATAGTGACACGGAAGGAGTTATCCATCTATATCTATAGTGACAGAAGGAAGGAGTTATCCATCTATATCTATAGTGACAGAAGGAAGGAGTTATCCATCTATATCTATAGTGACAGAAGGAAGGAGTTATCCATCTATATCTATAGTGACAGAAGGAAGGAGTTATCCATCTATATCTATAGTGACAGAAGGAAGGAGTTATCCATCTATATCTATAGTGACAGAAGGAAGGAGTTATCCATCTATATCTATAGTGACAGAAGGAAGGAGTTATCCATCTATATCTAGTGACAGAAGGAAGGAGTTATCCATCTATATCTATAGTGACAGAAGGAAGGAGTTATCCATCTATATCTGTAGTGACAGAAGGAAGGAGTTATCCATCTATATCTGTAGTGACAGAAGGAAGGAGTTATCCATCTATATCTATAGTGACACGGAAGGAGTTATCATCTATATCTATAGTGACTGAAGGAAGGAGTTATCCATCTATATCTGTAGTGACAGAAGGAAGGAGTTATCCATCTATATCTGTAGTGACTGAAGGAAGGAGTTATCCATCTATATCTGTAGTGACAGAAGGAAGGAGTTATCCATCTATATCTGTAGTGACAGAAGGAAGGAGTTATCCATCTATATCTGTAGTGACAGAAGGAAGGAGTTATCCATCTATATCTGTAGTGACAGAAGGAAGGAGTTATCCATCTATATCTATAGTGACAAGGAAGGAGTTATCCATCTATATCTAGTGACTGAAGGAAGGAGTTATCCATCTATATCTATAGTGACACGGAAGGAGTTATCCATCTATATCTATAGTGACACGGAAGGAGTTATCCATCTATATCTAGTGACTGAAGGAAGGAGTTATCCATCTATATCTATAGTGACAAGGAAGGAGTTATCCATCTATATCTAGTGACTGAAGGAAGGAGTTATCCATCTATATCTATAGTGACAAGGAAGGAGTTATCCATCTATATCTATAGTGACAAGGAAGGAGTTATCCATCTATATCTAGTGACTGAAGGAAGGAGTTATCCATCGATATCTAGTGACAGAAGGAAGGAGTTATCCATCTATATCTATAGTGACTGAAGGAAGGAGTTATCCATCTATATCTATAGTGACAAGGAAGGAGTTATCCATCTATATCTGTAGTGACAGAAGGAAGGAGTTATCCATCTATATCTATAGTGACAGAAGGAAGGAGTTATCCATCTATATCTATAGTGACTGAAGGAAGGAGTTATCCATCTATATCTATAGTGACAGAAGGAAGGAGTTATCCATCTATATCAGTAGTGACAGAAGGAAGGAGTTATCCATCTATATCTAGTGACAGAAGGAAGGAGTTATCCATCTATATCTATAGTGACACGGAAGGAGTTATCCATCTATATCTATAGTGACAGAAGGAAGGAGTTATCCATCTACATCTATAGTGACAGAAGGAAGGAGTTATCCATCTATATCTATAGTGACAGAAGGAAGGAGTTATCCATCTATATCTATAGTGACAGAAGGAAGGAGTTATCCATCTATATCTATAGTGACAGAAGGAAGGAGTTATCCATCTATATCTATAGTGACAGAAGGAAGGAGTTATCCATCTATATCTATAGTGACAGAAGGAAGGAGTTATCCATCTATATCTATAGTGACACGGAAGGAGTTATCCATCTATATCTATAGTGACACGGAAGGAGTTATCCATCTATATCTAGTGACTGAAGGAAGGAGTTATCCATCTATATCTATAGTGACAAGGAAGGAGTTATCCATCTATATCTAGTGACTGAAGGAAGGAGTTATCCATCTATATCTATAGTGACAAGGAAGGAGTTATCCATCTATATCTATAGTGACAGAAGGAAGGAGTTATCCATCTATATCTATAGTGACAGAAGGAAGGAGTTATCCATCTATATCTATAGTGACAGAAGGAAGGAGTTATCCATCTATATCTATAGTGACAGAAGGAAGGAGTTATCCATCTATATCTATAGTGACACGGAAGGAGTTATCCATCTATATCTAGTGACTGAAGGAAGGAGTTATCCATCTATAGTGACAAGGAAGGAGTTATCCATCTATATCTAGTGACTGAAGGAAGGAGTTATCCATCTATATCTATAGTGACAAGGAAGGAGTTATCCATCTATATCTATAGTGACAAGGAAGGAGTTATCCATCTATATCTGTAGTGACAGAAGGAAGGAGTTATCCATCTATATCTGTAGTGACAGAAGGAAGGAGTTATCCATCTATATCTGTAGTGACTGAAGGAAGGAGTTATCCATCTATATCTAGTGACTGAAGGAAGGGGTTATCCATCTATATCTGTAGTGACTGAAGGAAGGAGTTATCCATCTATATCTATAGTGACAGAAGGAAGGAGTTATCCATCTATATCTATAGTGACAGCAGGAAGGAGTTATCCATCTATATCTAGTGACAGAAAGAAGGAGTTATCCATCTATATCTAGTGACTGAAGGAAGGAGTTATCCATCTATAGTGACAAGGAAGGAGTTATCCATCAATATCTGTAGTGACAGAAGGAAGGAGTTATCCATCTATATCTAGTGACTGAAGGAAGGAGTTATCCATCTATATCTAGTGACAGAAGGAAGGAGTTATCCATCTATATCTGTAGTGACTGAAGGAAGGAGTTATCCATCTATATCTGTAGTGACTGAAGGAAGGAGTTATCCATCTATATCTATAGTGACAGAAGGAAGGAGTTATCCATCTATATCTGTAGTGACTGAAGGAAGGAGTTATCCATCTATATCTAGTGACTGAAGGAAGGGGTTATCCATCTATATCTGTAGTGACAGAAGGAAGGAGTTATCCATCTATATCTATAGTGACAGCAGGAAGGAGTTATCCATCTATATCTAGTGACTGAAGGAAGGAGTTATCCATCTATATCTATAGTGACAGAAGGAAGGAGTTATCCATCTATATCTGTAGTGACAGAAGGAAGGAGTTATCCATCTATATCTGTAGTGACAGAAGGAAGGAGTTATCCATCTATATCTAGTGACTGAAGGAAGGAGTTATCCATCTATATCTAGTGACAGAAGGAAGGAGTTATCCATCTATATCTGTAGTGACTGAAGGAAGGAGTTATCCATCTATATCTATAGTGACTGAAGGAAGGAGTTATCCATCTATATCTGTAGTGACTGAAGGAAGGAGTTATCCATCTATATCTATAGTGACTGAAGGAAGGAGTTATCCATCTATATCTATAGTGACAGAAGGAAGGAGTTATCCATCTATATCAGTAGTGACAGAAGGAAGGAGTTATCCATCTATATCTAGTGACAGAAGGAAGGAGTTATCCATCTATATCTATAGTGACACGGAAGGAGTTATCCATCTATATCTATAGTGACAGAAGGAAGGAGTTATCCATCTATATCTATAGTGACAGAAGGAAGGAGTTATCCATCTATATCTATAGTGACAGAAGGAAGGAGTTATCCATCTATATCTATAGTGACAGAAGGAAGGAGTTATCCATCTATATCTAGTGACAGAAGGAAGGAGTTATCCATCTATATCTATAGTGACACGGAAGGAGTTATCATCTATATCTATAGTGACTGAAGGAAGGAGTTATCCATCTATATCTGTAGTGACAGAAGGAAGGAGTTATCCATCTATATCTGTAGTGACAGAAGGAAGGAGTTATCCATCTATATCTATAGTGACACGGAAGGAGTTATCATCTATATCTATAGTGACTGAAGGAAGGAGTTATCCATCTATATCTGTAGTGACAGAAGGAAGGAGTTATCCATCTATATCTGTAGTGACTGAAGGAAGGAGTTATCCATCTATATCTGTAGTGACAGAAGGAAGGAGTTATCCATCTATATCTGTAGTGACAGAAGGAAGGAGTTATCCATCTATATCTGTAGTGACAGAAGGAAGGAGTTATCCATCTATATCTGTAGTGACAGAAGGAAGGAGTTATCCATCTATATCTATAGTGACAAGGAAGGAGTTATCCATCTATATCTAGTGACTGAAGGAAGGAGTTATCCATCTATATCTATAGTGACACGGAAGGAGTTATCCATCTATATCTATAGTGACACGGAAGGAGTTATCCATCTATATCTATAGTGACACGGAAGGAGTTATCCATCTATATCTAGTGACTGAAGGAAGGAGTTATCCATCTATATCTATAGTGACAAGGAAGGAGTTATCCATCTATATCTAGTGACTGAAGGAAGGAGTTATCCATCTATATCTATAGTGACAAGGAAGGAGTTATCCATCTATATCTATAGTGACAAGGAAGGAGTTATCCATCTATATCTATAGTGACTGAAGGAAGGAGTTATCCATCTATATCTATAGTGACTGAAGGAAGGAGTTATCCATCTATATCTGTAGTGACAGAAGGAAGGAGTTATCCATCTATATCTGTAGTGACAGAAGGAAGGAGTTATCCATCTATATCTGTAGTGACTGAAGGAAGGAGTTATCCATCTATATCTAGTGACTGAAGGAAGGGGTTATCCATCTATATCTGTAGTGACTGAAGGAAGGAGTTATCCATTTATATCTATAGTGACAGAAGGAAGGAGTTATCCATCTATATCTATAGTGACAGCAGGAAGGAGTTATCCATCTATATCTAGTGACTGAAGGAAGGAGTTATCCATCTATATCTATAGTGACAGAAGGAAGGAGTTATCCATCTATATCTGTAGTGACAGAAGGAAGGAGTTATCCATCTATATCTGTAGTGACAGAAGGAAGGAGTTATCCATCTATATCTAGTGACTGAAGGAAGGAGTTATCCATCTATATCTAGTGACAGAAGGAAGGAGTTATCCATCTATATCTGTAGTGACTGAAGGAAGGAGTTATCCATCTATATCTATAGTGACTGAAGGAAGGAGTTATCCATCTATATCTGTAGTGACTGAAGGAAGGAGTTATCCATCTATATCTATAGTGACAGAAGGAAGGAGTTATCCATCTATATCTGTAGTGACTGAAGGAAGGAGTTATCCATCTATATCTAGTGACTGAAGGAAGGAGTTATCCATCTATATCTATAGTGACAGAAGGAGTTATCCATCTATATCTGTAGTGACAGAAGGAAGGAGTTATCCATCTATATCTAGTGACTGAAGGAAGGAGTTATCCATCTATATCTATAGTGACAGAAGGAAGGAGTTATCCATCTATATCTATAGTGACAGAAGGAAGGAGTTATCCATCTATATCTGTAGTGACAGAAGGAAGGAGTTATCCATCTATATCTGTAGTGACAGAAGGAAGGAGTTATCCATCTATATCTAGTGACTGAAGGAAGGAGTTATCCATCTATATCTATAGTGACAGAAGGAAGGAGTTATCCATCTATATCTGTAGTGACAGAAGGAAGGAGTTATCCATCTATATCTGTAGTGACAGAAGGAAGGAGTTATCCATCTATATCTAGTGACTGAAGGAAGGAGTTATCCATCTATATCTAGTGACTGAAGGAAGGAGTTATCCATCTATATCTAGTGACTGAAGGAAGGAGTTATCCATCCCTGTGACCCGGTGTGGTATCTCATACTTCTATAGGTTAGTAACCATGTTAGGTAATGCAGGAGTTTTTCCAAAAGTGCTTTATATTTTAACATAATGCAATGTTTCGACCTACAAAATTTCCGATATATTAAACATTTTGTAACATTTTATGTCAACATCTTTGGTATTTACAGTCTGCTAGTAACACTAAATGCATTTTTCTGAAATGGGGAAACAAAGCTTCCTGAAGCATTGAGGCTTTCCAGCCAATTGTGTCAAATAGGTTCATTACTCAGAGCTTCATTAATAATTCACAATGCACATTAGTGACATCTGCTGGGCAGCAATAAATAGTAGCGTGGGATTATCAGAATCGAGGTATTTTTTACTCCATTGATTTTATCTAAATAGCCTACAATCAGTTCACATCTTACTCTGTGGTGGTAAGTCGTTGTCTTTAATAGCCTACAATCAGTTCACATCTTACTAAATAACAGCGCAGAATGTGTGGTTTCACAAAACTATGTTCAAAATAGTGTCTCTTCCTCGAGATTCAAACTCATACTCCCACGTCCCGGAATGTTCCCTACTCTACCTGCGAAGATACCAGTCATGTGAAATTACTTGTACAAAATCCTAACTAAATGTATAAGTATGGTATCCAGAGGTCAGTGTTTGAAAGCAGCTTAATGGAAGAAAGCACCGGAACCATGGTGACATCAGTGGGATCTCTAAATTTTGCAACACACGGTTTGAAAAGCATGTGATCAAATTAATCTTCAGACGTCATTGATGACGTACTTCTGATAAAGGGATACACGCATCGACACACTGCTTCGAAGTTAGCTGCTTAGCGATTTGGACGCATGCCTCGGAGCTCCAGTATGAAACATAACATCACTAACTCACTGAGGAGAGAATTGAGAACCACTGACTTAGTTTACCATTCTCAATTGACACAAGGCCATATGTGAGTCTTTCACAAGACACCGTCACTAGCCATAGTCCTACATAACAGTGTGTATTAAGATTCATTGCATATAACACAACACATTAGATAAACTGGAATGATACTCACTCACTGTTACATAAAACTAGCATTGAACAAACCACACCCCAAAATATTCCAATGAGCCGTCACCCCTACATTTTAATTATCACTAAAGAGCAAAGAACTTTTTGTGAACGGCAAAGAAACATTGATTGGCTTGAAGGGTTCTTTCAGTCATTATGGTTCCACATAGAACCATTACCCTTCCCAAAGAATCCTTGAGGAACCCTCTTTTCTTAGTGTGTACATTCTATACTGTCGAAGATTTCTACAACCTTCATATAGTTTAGTAATGTCACTAAAGGTTGTAGACCTGTTTCTACATCCTTCTGAGTTCATATAGTTTAGTAATGTCACTAAAGGTTGTAGACCTGTTTCTACAACCTTCTGAGTTCATATAGTTTAGTAATGTCACTAAAGGTTGTAGACCTGTT
Source organism: Salvelinus namaycush (assembly GCF_016432855.1). Lineage (NCBI taxonomy): Eukaryota > Metazoa > Chordata > Actinopteri > Salmoniformes > Salmonidae > Salvelinus > Salvelinus namaycush. Next base: position 191,139 of record NW_024060230.1, read on the forward strand.
TCTACAACCTTCTGAGTTCATATAGTTTAGTAATGTCACTAAAGGTTGTAGACCTGTTTCTACAACCTTCTGAGTTCATATAGTTTAGTAATGTCACTAAAGGTTGTAGACCTGTTTCTACAACCTTCTGAGTTCATATAGTTTAGTAATGTCACTAAAGGTTGTAGACATGTTTCTACATCCTTCTGAGTTCATATAGTTTAGTAATGACACTGTGGACATGTTATTCATTCCAGAGGCTACTACTACACTGTCACGAGAATTTTCAATCCCAATGATAATAACTGACAATAAATAGCTCTGACCAATCCCCGAGATCGGTAAGACCATGGGTTTAATAATAATCAGTTAAAGACTCAGCTTATGCAAAAAGATAGTACAGTTTATTCAGAGAACGTTCTAAAGTCCATTATACAAAGACATCCATTTTATAGCTGCGCACAAACAGTAGGTATCCTACGCACATACTTCCGCACAAACAGTAGGTATCCTACGCACATACTTCCACACAAACAGTAGGTATCCTACGCACATACTTCCACACAAACAGTAGGTATCCTACGCACATACTTCCGCACAAACAGTAGGTATCCTACGCACATACTTCCACACAAACAGTAGGTATCCTACGCACATACTTCCACACAAACAGCAGGTATCCTACGCACATACTTCCACACAAACAGTAGGTGAGTTTTATCCTTCTCCATAGTTCTCACCACTGTGTATGACTACCCAGCCGACAGTTCCATTCCCCCGAGATTAGGGAAACCTTGAGAAGTAATCCCTATGCTCTGATAAGTCTCTCAGAGGCCTAGCCAGGTCGGTCCAAACACAGTTGAACTGTTCTCGTTTTTTTTTTTTCAGCACACACATACAAGTTCAAATCCTAAGCTACGCCTTGCTCAGACAGTCTGTGTTTTTCCACTATACAGATACATTGTTTAACCTAATTCTGACTAAAACTACACACATCATCAGATTATAACTTTATGATTCAAATACATTTCATACAGTTATAAGGTTTCAGAGTGGAATTATTTTATCATTATCTTTCAACATATACATTATTTTATCACACACTCAGAGAGCAGACCAGCTGTCTGTCTATGAACAGAGTATACTGTTCCCAGCTGTCTGTCTATGAACAGAGTAAACTAAAAAAAAAAAATTGTTTTGTTGTAATGTGTAGTTTGTTGTAACAGTTTATTAGAGCAATTACTGCACCCTCTTTTATCTTTGTAGTGGATGGTCTACTCTGTTAGAGGATCAGTATCTCTCTCTCCTTTATCTCTGTAGTGGATGTTCTACTCTGTTAGAGGATCAGTATCTCTCTCTCCTTTATCTCTGTAGTGGATGTTCTACTCTGCCAGAGGATCAGTCCAGGTGTGCAGTGTGTCACCAGGTGCTGAGGGATCCAGTCTCTAACACCTGTGGACACAGGTTCTGCAGACAGTGCATCACCAGATACTGGGAGAAATCTGCTCCTTCAGGAGACTATGACTGTCCTCAGTGTAGAAAGAGATCCAGAACACGTCCTGTACTACAGCACCTGAGTGAACCTGATGATGCAAGAGGCTCTGAAAACAGTAAGACTGTTTGCAGACATGTGCTAAGTCAATACCTCAATATGATTTACAGTAGTTAACTACAATCATTTGAGATAATATAATTTACTGTAGTTGTGGAAGATCCATGTTTCATTCTGTCAAAGAATGTCTCTGATACACATCATTTTTACTCTTCCCTCTTAGTGGATGACAGCCTGCAGAGAGCCATATTAAACCACAAAGACAGTCTGCAGAGAGCTATAGTAAACCATAAAGACAGTCTGCAGAGAGCTATAGTAAACCATAAAGACAGTCTAAAAACGAGGTATGAATGTGTGAAAGAAGGCAAGGAAAAAGCAGGGAATCAAACTCCCCTCAACAGGATTTACACAGAGCTCTACATCACAGAAGGAGAGAGTGAAGGGGTTAACAATGAACATGAGGTGTGGCAGCTAGAGACAGCATCCAGGACACCAACCTCACATGACACAGCAATCCACTGCAATGACATCTTTAAACTCTTACCTGGCCAAGAGAGAAGCATCAGAACTGTGCTGATGAAGGGCATCGCTGGCATCGGAAAAACTGTCTCTGTGCAGAAGTTCATCCTAGACTGGGCTGAGGGGAAGGCAAACAAAGATGTGCATATCATATTTGTGCTTCCTTTCCGGGAGCTGAACTTGATCAAAGATCTCCAGTACAGTCTTCTCAGACTTTTAAATGACTTCCACACAGAACTAGACATAGGCGATGCAAAGAAACTCACAGCCTGTAAAGCTATGTTCATCTTGGATGGTTTGGATGAAAGCAGATTGCCATTAGATTTCCAGCACAACGAAACAGTGTCTGATGTCACACAGACATCATCTGTTGATGTTCTGCTGACAAACCTCATCAAGGGAAATCTGCTTCCCTCTGCTCTCCTTTGGATAACTACTCGACCTGCAGCAGCCAATCAGATCCCTTCAGGGTGTGTTGACCAGGTGACAGAGGTACGAGGGTTCAACGACCCACAGAAGGAGGAGTACTTCAGGAAGAGATTCAGTGATGAGAACCTGGCCGGCAGAATCATCTCACACATAAAGACATCAAGGAGCCTCCACATCATGTGCCACATTCCAGTGTTCTGTTGGATTTCTGCAATAGTCCTTGAACACATGTTGAGTACAGACAAGAGGAGAGAGATGCCCACGACTCTGACTGAGATGTCCATACACTTCCTGCTCATTCAGACCAGCCTGAAGAACCAGAAGTATCATGGAAGAGATGAGATGGATCAAGAGGAGCTCATGGAGTCAGATAAGGAAATTCTTCTAAAGCTGGGTAAGCTGGCATTTGAGAATCTGGAGAAGGGTAATCTCATGTTCTATGAAGAAGACCTGAAAGAGTGTGGCATTGATGTCAAAGAAGCCTCAGTGTACTCAGGATTGTGCACACAAATCTTTACAGAAGAGTCTGTGTTTTTTCAGAGAGTAGTGTACTGCTTTGTTCATCTGAGCATTCAGGAGTTTCTCTCAGCTGTCTACATGTACCATTGTTACACAACCAGGAACATGGATGCACTGAAGCCCTTCCTCAAGAGAAAGTCTAGAGCCGCGTCTGAAGAGGTAACCTTGCATGAGCTGTTGAAGAGTACCGTGGATAAAGCCTTGGAGAGCAAGAATGGACACCTGGATCTTTTTGTCCGCTTCCTTCATGGCATGTCACTGGAGTCCAATCAGAAACTCCTACGAGGTCTGGTGACACAGACAGAAAGCAGTCCGGAGAGCGTCCAGAAAACGATCCGATCCCTTAAGATGATGCAGAGGAAGAACATCTCCCCTGAGAGGTGCATCAATCTCTTCCACTGTCTGATAGAGATGAAAGACCATTCAGTACAGGAGGAAATCCAAGAGTACTTGAGGTCAGAGGACAGATCCAAAAACCTCTCCCTTGCTCAGTGTTCAGCGCTGGCCTACATGCTGCAGATATCAGAGGAGGTTCTGGATGTGTTTGACCTGAAGGAATACAAGACGTCAGAGGAGGGTCGTAGGAGACTGCTCCCAGCTGTAAGAGGCTGCAGGAAAGCTCTGTAAGTATTAATGTAAATATCGCATACCAGAATAAATTGTAGTTATAACAGTATTTTCATTGGCTGACTGGCTCTGTAAGTACTCATGTGATTATCCCTCAGACCAAACTTTACTGTATGTAGGAACAACAGCATTTTAATTGGCTGAATAAACTTTATATAAGCTGAAAACAAACTATAATACAAACTGATCAGAAAAGTTGTAGCATTAAGCCATGTATGCACGGCGTACACATTATTCGTTCACGGCAAACAGTGCGAGCAGGGAAAGCTAAGCGTAACATTTTCATACAACCTGTCTGCCATTGTTTTTACTCTGTTGGCAGGCTCACTGGCTGTAAACTCACAGACACGTCCTGTGAAGTGTTGGCCTCAGTTCTCAGCTCAAACCCCTCACACCTGAGAGAGCTGGATCTGAGTAACAATGACCTGAAGGATTCAGGAGTGAAGCTCCTCTCTGCTGGACTGGGGAATCCCCACTGTCAACTGGAGACTCTGAGGTCAGTATTAATTAATAAGTGAATTGATCAGAATACTAATGACTTCTTCAAATGGGGGGACTCGATACATAAAGTGCTTTTGTTTCAAATGTTAGCTTCACGGTCAAACTAGATATGGTGTGAGCTGTATACTCAATACAATCTAAATCTGATACCTCACTGTCTGTCTTTTGACTGATACTGCTTTTTAAACTGGTCTGGCCAGTCTACTCCAATATTTTGTACATTATATTTTTCTCTCTACAAGCAATACTTTGATAATTTGTCATTTATAATAATGATACATTCATTTATGAATAGATATGGCAGGTTTCAGGAAACTGATATTTCTGAATATGTAAAAAAATATATATACAGCCACTATTTTCACCACCAAAGTATAGCAGTGTGGTTTAAAAATGATTTTACTCTTTGCAGGCTGTCATGGTGTCAAGTCACAGAGGAAGGCTGTGATTCTCTGGTCTCAGCTCTGATGTCAAACCCCTCACACCTGAGAGAGCTGGATCTGAGTAACAATGACCTGAAGGATTCAGGAGTGAAGCTGCTCTCTGCTGGACTGGAGAATCCTCACTGTAAACTGGTGACTCTGAGGTCAGGATTCCTGTATCACTCAATGAACACACATACTGGACACACACACAGACACACGCTATGATTCATTTAGTAGTGTTTAGAAACATGTTATCTACTCTCTTAGACACAAGATTAATCCAGTCATCATCCACCATTCAGTTACTATTTGGCAAAACATAACTCAAAACACAAACAAAACAAACTGCAAATGCAACCAGCGTTTACGACCAAATACTAAACTTCTGACTACTTTAATACACTATAAGTGAGTTGGTCAGAATACTTATGACTTCTTCAAATGCGAGGAATAGATACATAAAGTGCTTTCATTTCAAAAACTGAAAAGAGATATGTTTGAAAATACCCTCAAATATAAGGTGACATTATATACTATCGCCTCAAATCCAAAATGCTGGACTACAGAGACAAATTTTAAAATGTTAGCTTCACTGTCAAAATAGATATGGTGTGGACTGTATACTCAATACAATCTAAATCTGATGTGTCACTGTCTGTCTTTTGACTGATACTGCTTTTAAACTGGTCTGGTCAGTCTACTCAAATATTTGTACTCTATATTTTTCTCTACTAGCAATAATTTAATAATTTGTCATTTCTAATGATGATACATTATTTTACGAATAAATATGGAATGTTTCAGGACACTGATATATCTGAATATTAGAAAATATTTTACTGCCACTATTTTCACCACCAAAGAATAGCAGTGTGGTTTTAATATGATTTGACTCTTTGCAGGCTGTCAGGCTGTCTAGTCACAGAGGAAGGCTGTGCTTCTCTGGTCTCAGCTCTGAGGTCAAACCCCTCACACCTGAGAGAGCTGGACCTGAGCTACAATCACCCAGGAGACTCAGGAGTCAGACTGCTCTCTGCTTGGCTGGAGGAGCCACACTGCAGACTGGATAAACTCAAGTATGTAGAGGGTTTATGTCAATGTTCATATCAGACATGTTTGAGTTATCAGGCTTGTTAAGACAAACATTCTTACCCCCACTTGGACATAGTTATATGGTGTGTGTGAGTTCACGTGTATCATTCATTAACTGTCTGTTCTTCTGCTTACTGCTACAGTGTGGAACATGGTGGAGAGTACACAATGAAACCTGGGCTTAGAAAATGTGAGTGTTGACTGCTGTGAAGAATATGACTAAGAATAAGTCTTAATTCAAGCTAAGTCAAAGTCAAAGACCACCATCATTACTTACTTGGCCATATTACATTTAAGCTGTAGTTCTACAGAAGCAGAAATCAGGGACACCAAAGTTTAGAAAGAGTTGCTTTGACAATGTGTGTGTTTATGTATGTGTGTGGCATGTTTGTGTTACATTAGAAATGTGTGTGTGTGTGCAGGCATTTGCACAGATTGAGGTCTATCTGTTCCCCAGCACCTGCCTCTTTGCCCTCCCACTCACCAAGTACCTTTTTGGGTTTATACACTGATAAAGATAGATACACTGTATGTTATAGATACTTCTATACTGAACACAAATATAAATGCAACATGCAACAATGTCAAAGATTTTACTGAGTTACAGTTCATTTAAGTAAATCAGTCTGTTGAACAAAATAAATAATGTCATAATCTATGGATGTCACATGCCTGGAAATACAGATATCTATTGGTCACAGATACCTTTAAAAAAATAAGGGTGAGTGGATCAGAAAAACAGTCAGTATACGTGTATATACACTGCTCAAAAAAATAAAGGGAACACTTAAACAACACAATGTAACTCCAAGTCAATCACACTTCTGTGAAATCAAACTGTCCACTTAGGAAGCAACACTGATTGACAATAAATTTCACATGCTGTTGTGCAAATGGAATAGACAAAAGGTGGAAATTAAAGGCAATTAGCAAGACACCCTCAATAAAGGAGTGATTCTGCAGGTGGTGACCACAGACCACTTCTCAGTTCCTATGCTTCCTGGCTGATGTTTTGGTCACTTTTGAATGCTGGCGGTGCTCTCACTCTAGTGGTAGCATGAGACGGAGTCTACAACCCACACAAGTGGCTCAGGTAGTGCAGCTCATCCAGGATGGCACATCAATGCGAGCTGTGGCAAGAAGGTTTGCTGTCTCTGTCAGCGTAGTGTCCAGAGCATGGAGGCGCTACCAGGAGACAGGCCAGTACATCAGGAGACGTGGAGGAGGCCGTAGGAGGGCAACAACCCAGCAGCAGGACCGCTACCTCCGCCTTTGAGCAGGAGGAGCACTGCCAGAGCCCTGCAAAATGACCTCCAGCAGGCCACAAATGTGCATGTGTCAGCATATGGTCTCACAAGGGCTCTGAGGATCTCATCTCGGTACCTAATGGCAGTCAGGCTACCTCTGGCGAGCACATGGAGGGCTGTGCGGCCCCACAAAGAAATGCCACCCCACACCATGACTGACCCACCGCCAAACCGGTCATGCTGGAGGATGTTGCAGGCAGCAGAACGTTCTCCACGGCGTCTCCAGACTCTGTCACGTCTGTCACATGTGCTCATGTGCTCAGTGTGAACCTGCTTTCATCTGTGAAGAGCACAGGGCGCCAGTGGCGAATTTGCCAATCTTGGTGTTCTCTGGCAAATGCCAAACGTCCTGCACGGTGTTGGGCTGTAAGCACAACCCCCACCTGTGGACGTCGGGCCCTCATACCACCCTCATGGAGTCTGTTTCTGACCGTTTGAGCAGACACATGCACATTTGTGGCCTGCTGAAGGTCATTTTGCAAGGCTCTGGCAGTGCTCCTCCTGCACAAAGGCGGAGGTAGCGGTCCTGCTGCTGGGTTGTTGCCCTCCTACGGCCTCCTCCACGTATCCTGATGTACTGGCCTGTCTCCTGGTAGCGCCTCCATGCTCTGGACACTACGCTGACAGACACAGCAAACCTTCTTGCCACAGCTCGCATTGATGTGCCATCCTGGATGAGCTGCACTACCTGAGCCACTTGTGTGGGTTGTAGACTCCGTCTCATGCTACCACTAGAGTGAAAGCACCGCCAGCATTCAAAAGTGACCAAAACATCAGCCAGGAAGCATAGGAACTGAGAAGTGGTCTGTGGTCACCACCTGCAGAATCACTCCTTTATTGAGGGTGTCTTGCTAATTGCCTTTAATTTCCACCTTTTGTCTATTCCATTTGCACAACAGCATGTGAAATTTATTGTCAATCAGTGTTGCTTCCTAAGTGGACAGTTTGATTTCACAGAAGTGTGATTGACTTGGAGTTACATTGTGTTGTTTAAGTGTTCCCTTTATTTTTTTGAGCAGTGTATATATATAATATATACAGAACATCATTTGCCTCCTGCAGCGCAACACATCTTCTTTGCATAGAGTTGATCAGGCTGTTGATTGTGGCCTGTGGAATGTTGTCCAACTAGTTAAGTAAAGGTAAAATATTACAAATTAAAAAAACTTTATTTAACTAGGCAAGTCAGTTAAGAACAAATTCTTATTTACAATGACAGCCAAACCAGGATGACACTGGGCCAATTGGCCAAAGGCCTGCTGCGGGGACTGGGGCTGGGCTATTTTTTTTTAAATAGGACAAAACACACATATCGACAAGAGAGACACCACAACACTACATCAAGAGAGACCTAAGGCAACAACATAGCATGCCAGCAACACATGACAACACAGCATGGTAGCAACACAACATGACAACAACATGGTAGTATCACCAAATGGTTCCTGCACAAAGCATGGTACAAACATTATTGGGCACAGATAACAGCACTAAGGCAAGAAGGTTGAGACAACAATACATCACACAAAGCAGCCACAACTGTCAGTAAGAGTGTCCATGATTGAGTCTTTGAATGAAGAGATTGAGATAAAACTGTCCAGATTGAGTGTGAAAAGTTACCATTCCAATGTGAATGATGATGATTTCTAATATTGTGTCTGGTTTTATCCATCAGATGCCTGTGATCTCACACTGGACCCAAACACAGCACACAGACTCCTCTCTCTGTCTGAGGAGAACAGAAAGGTGACATGTAGGAGACAGGAGCGGCGGTATCCTGATCACCCAGAGAGATTTCAGGACCGTGGACAGGTGCTCTGTAGAGAGGGTCTGACTGGGTGCTGTTACTGGGAGGTAGAGTGGAGTGGGAGAGGGGCTGTTATAGGAGTGACATATAAAGGAATCAGCAAGAGAGGAAGGGGTAATGACTGTGGGTTTGGATGGAATGACAAGTCCTGGAGTCTGACCTGCTCTGACAACAGTTACTCTGCCTGGCACAATAATAATTCCACTACCATAGACGTCCCCCCCTCTAGCTCCCAAAGAGTAGGAGTGTATCTGGACTGGCCAGCCGGCACTCTGTCCTTCTACAGAGTCTCCTCTGACACACTGACCCACCTGCACACATTCCACACTACATTCACTGAGACCCTCTATCCAGGGTTTAGGGTTTGGTATGCCGACTCCTCAGTGTCCCTGTGTCAGGTGGTCCCTGTGTCAAACACAACATGATGTTTCACTCTAATCAGGGTCATGTTCAGTAAGACACACTGGAGCAACAATGTAGAATATCTCTCTAGTGTGTAAACATATGATAGTAAATATTCATGAATAAACACCATTGAAGTTGACAGACATTGTCAACTAGAGTCATTTATTAATAGAATGAATCACCACACTGTTGTAAAAACTGGTTTCATTTACAAATCATTTGTCTTGTTGTTATTGGGCTTCTTGGTGTTAGTAAATATTGTTGTCTGTTGAATGTTTCTTTGTCAAATTCTTGACACAACAATCTTGTTTCTGTATAAACTCAATTCCACTGAATGAAATGTACATGTGACAGATGTGACTAATAAAGGTTAATCAACCAGATGAAAGAAGAGAGGTGTAAATGTTTTAATATTGATCAGAATATGACAGTACAGTAAATGGACTACAGTAATAGGGGTTGTGTTCAGTACATAGAGAAGGCTCTTATTCAGTTGAAGAGGCAGCTGTTATGACCAAACACACACACACACAGACCTTAACTGTGTAAAATGTCAACTTCAATGGGGTCGTAGCTGTATTGAAGTGGTGTGTTTTTAGTGAATCTCCTTTCTCTGTCGTCTCTGGTTCAACACCCTCTGTGGGGTCAGAAACATTCAGGGGAAATGGAAAGAGATCCTGTGATGTGACTTCCTCTTTTTTACAGGCATTCCTTTTAAGCCTGCTAGGTTACTGGTTGTCAACAATGATGACTCCTGCTTAAATACACATCCTTGATACGTTGCAGCAAGATGCTTCAGGAAGTGATACTGTGCATTCAGTTTTCACATAATATGCAGTATTCTGTCATTATAATATCCACTATTCTGTCATTATAATATCCACTATTCTGTCATTATAATATCCACTATTCTGTCATTATAATATTCACTATTCTGTCATTATAATATCCACTATTCTGTTATCATATCCACTATAATGACAGAATAGTGGCTATTGTAATGACCACTATTCTGTCATTATAATATCCACTAGTCTGTCCAGATAACAGGAGATAACCATGGGACTGGAGGAATCCAACTAGAAACTTGGCATCTTTTCCCAGTTTCTGATTACAAATCTCAAACAAATGACAAATAGTAAAGCAGAAATTTGACGATGTTCAGCCCCAGTTATCTCTACTCCAGGGAGAGAAAGTTGTCCAGGTTCAGCTCCAGTTATCTCTACTCCAGGGAGGGAGAGATGTCCAGGTTCAGCCCCAATTATCTCTACTCTAGGGAGAGAGAGAAGTACAGGTTCATCCCCAGTTATCTCTACTCTAGGGAGAGAGAGAAGTACAGGTTCAGCCCCAGTTATCTCTATTCTAGGGAGAGAGAGATGTCCAGGTTCAGCCCCAGTTATCTCTACTTCAGGGAGAGAGAGATGTCCAGGTTCATCCCCAGGTATCTCCATTCTAGGGAGAGAGAGGTGTCCAGGTTCATTTCCAGTTATCTCTACTCTAGGGAGAGAGACGTCCAGGTTCATCCCCAGTTATCTCTACTCTAGGGAGAGAGACGTCCAGGTTCATCCCCAGTTATCTCTACTCTAGGGAGAGAGAGATGTCCAGGTTCATCCTCAGTTATCTCTACTCTGGGTTCATCCCCAGTTATCTCTATTCTAGGGAGAGGGAGATGTCCAGGTTCAGCCCCAGTTATCTCTACTCTAGTGAGAGAGAGACGTCCAGGTTCAGCCCCAGTTATCTCTACTCTAGTGAGAGAGAGACGTCCAGGTTTAGCCCCAGTTATCTCTACTGTAGGGAGAGAGAGACGTCCAGGTTCAGCCCCAGTTATCTCCATTCTAGGGAGAGAGAGATGTCCAGGTTCAGCCCCAGTTATCTCCATTCTAGGGAGAGAGAGATGTCCACGTTCAGCCCCAGTTATCTCTAATCTAGTGAGAGAGAGACGTCCAGGTTTAGCCCCAGTTATCTCTACTGTAGGGAGAGAGAGATGTCCACGTTCAGCCCCAGTTATCTCTACTCTAGTGAGAGAGAGACGTCCAGGTTCAGCCCCAGTTATCTATTCTAGTGGGAGAGAGTTTGACTGTTTCTTTCTTAACCAAACCATTTACTGTATCAGTGATTGATGAAGATCTGGTCCATGTCTCCACCCTCATGAAAGGTAAGAATTGTAATAATCAGATTTTGACATGGTTATCACTCCATCACACCGTGAGTGTTGCTTTACCTCACTCCATCACACTGTGAGTGTTGCTTTTACCACTCTCCATCACACTGTGAGTGTTGATTATACCTCTCTCCATCACACTGAGTGTTGCTTTACCTGTCTCCATCACACCGTGAGTGTTGATTTTACCTCTCTCCATCACACTGTGAGTGTTGATTTTACCTCTCTCCATCACACCGTGAGTGTTGCTTTACCACTCTCCATCACACCGTGAGTGTTGCTTTACCACTCTCCATCACACCGTGAGTGTTGCTTTACCACTCTCCATCACACCGTGAGTGTTGCTTTACCACTCTCCATCACACTGTGAGTGTTGCTTTACCACTCTCCATCACACTGAGTGTTGCTTTACCTCTCTCCATCACACTGTGAGTGTTGATTTTACCACTCTCCATCACACTGAGTGTTGCTTTACCCACTCTCCGCAGATGTGTTGTTTTGCATAGAGGGGGCAGCTTCCGTCTTTGTTTGTTCACTGTTCCAAACAGGCTAGTCTTCTTTGCAATCAACTTGTCTGACAGGGAAATTGATGTGAAGAAGTTGTCCATGTTAACAATTCTGCCTTTACCCATGTAAGGCTCCATGTGTCTCAAAACCACAGTCAGACCCGCTGGCCTGGTTTCCTCTTTCCCCAGACATGGAAAGACATTGAGGAAGTTAGTTTTGACATCTAACCAGAACTGAAATCACATGCACCATTACCAGTTTCTATCTGGTGTTTATTGGCCGTTCATCCATTGATGACAGACTAGTATATTTAAGTTGATTATGTTGCTAGTTTTTGCTTAGTTTCCAGATCAATGCTGCTGCTGGAGTGGTCATGTGATAAATACATGGACCACAAGGATATTGTTGAAGAAAAAGTGAACTTTGGAAATAGAGCTGCACCTCTTGAATGTTGAGAGTTATTTGATAAAGGTACGTGTCATCGAAACTGCAGAATCTGCTCTTTCATATACATTACTATATAGAAATCACAATGTTTTACCTGCAGAATCTGCTCTTTCAGATACAGTATTATATAGAAATCACAATGTTTTACCTGCAGAATCTGCTCTTTCAGATACATTACTATATAGAAATCACAATGTTTTACCTGCAGAATCTGTTCTTTCAGATACAGTATTATATAGAAACACAATGTTTTACCTGCAGAATCTGCTCTTTCAGATACATTACTATATAGAAATCACAATGTTTTACCTGCAGAATCTGCTCTTTCAGATACAGTATTATATAGAAATCACAATGTTTTACCTGCAGAATCTGCTCTTTCAGATACAGTATTATATAGAAATCACAATGTTTTACCTGCAGAATCTGCTCTTTCAGATACATTACTATATAGAAATCATAATGTTTTACCTGCAGAATCTGCTCTTTCAGATACATTACTATATAGAAATCACAATGTTTTACCTGTATGTGACTCTGAAGGAGGATTTGATAAAGAGGTGCTCCTTTCCATGCATCTGTCAATTACAAGATGCTCCCATCTCTTCATGTACAATTTAACAATTGATTGGCCTAATATTGTCACTCATCAAATTATTGTCAATTTAATCTGGTCTATAGGCTAACTCTTATTATGTGTGAAATTAGTTGTGGTATAGTTTAGGTGTAGTGTTGATGGGCCGGTTGTGCAGGCTGACTGGCATCAGTTTGCTCCCCGCTCATCAACTTGATAGAGTCAAAGATATGTTTTGCATTATTCTAAAAGCCTACTGGAAATCATAGCATGTTTTCGTTTCCCTTACAATACATGTGATTAGTAATAGAGTTACAGTAAATAAAACAGTCCCATAACAGCTTATCAGCTTATCAACCAGCGAGGTGCGTGGGGAAATGTTTATTGAGCACCAACACTGCTATAGGAAAGTGTGCACAACCAGTAGTACTCCACCACTACAGTTGGAGAACAGCTATGACTCGTTGTTGGGGGGCGGAGAGACACTAAGCCACTCCACCACTACAGTTGGAGAACAGCTATGACTCGTTGTTGGGGGGCGTAGAGAACAGGACGCTATGCCACTCCACCACTACAGTTGCAGAACAGCTATGACTCGTTGTTGGGGGGCGTAGAGAACAGGACACTAAGCTACTCCACCACTACAGTTGGAGAACAGATATGACTCGTTGTTGGGGGGCGGAGAGACACTAAGCCACTCCACCACTACAGTTGGAGAACAGCTATGACTCGTTGTTGGGGGACGGAGAGACACTAAGCTACTCCACCACTACAGTTGGAGAACAGCTATGACTCATTGTTGGGGGACAGAGACACTAAGCTACTCCACCACTACAGTTGGAGAACAGCTATGACTCGTTGTTGGGGGGCGGAGAGACACTAAGCTACTCCACCACTACAGTTGGAGAACAGCTATGACTCGTTGTTGGGGGACGGAGAGACACTAAGCTACTCCACCACTACAGTTGGAGAACAGCTATGACTCGTTGTTGAGGGACCGAGAGAACAGGACACTAAGCCACTCCACCACTACAGTTGCAGAACAGCTATGACTCGTTGTTGGGGGGCGGAGAGAACAGGACGCTATGCCACTCCACCACTACAGTTGCAGAACAGCTATGACTCGTTGTTGGGGGGCGTAGAGAACAGGACACTAAGCTACTCCATCACTACAGTTGGAGAACAGCTATGACTCGTTGTTGGGGGGCGTAGAGAACAGGACGCTATGCCACTCCACCACTACAGTTGCAAAACAGCTATGACTCGTTGTTGGGGGGCGTAGAGAACAGGACACTAAGCTACTCCATCACTACAGTTGGAGAACAGCTATGACTCGTTGTTGGGGGGCGTAGAGAACAGGACGCTATGCCACTCCACCACTACAGTTGCAGAACAGCTATGACTCGTTGTTGGGGGGCGTAGAGAACAGGACACTAAGCTACTCCATCACTACAGTTGGAGAACAGCTATGACTCGTTGTTGGGGGGCGTAGAGAACAGGACGCTATGCCACTCCACCACTACAGTTGCAGAACAGCTATGACTCGTTGTTGGGGGGCGGAGAGAACAGGACGCTATGCCACTCCACCACTACAGTTGCAGAACAGCTATGACTCGTTGTTGGGGGGCGTAGAGAACAGGAGTAGCTTAGTGTCTCTCCGCCCCCCAACATACGCCGAACACAACAGGTTTAGACCTTACAGTGAAATGCCCAACAATGCAGTTCCAAAAAAGCATGGATAAGAGATAAAAGTAACAAGTAATTAAAGAGCAGCTGTAAAATAACAATAGCGAGACTATATACAGGGGGGAACCGATACAGAGTCAAATGTTTTTGAGTGAGTGAACTTTTGACAGAAACACAGGATACAGTGTCTGACAGTAGGAGGACTGGTCAGGATACAGTGTCTGACAGTAGGAGGACTGGTCAGGATACAGTGTCTGGCAGTAGGAGGACTGGTCAGGATACAGTGTCTGACAGTAGGAGGACTGGTCAGGATACAGTGTCTGACAGTAGGAGGACTGGTCAGGATACAGTGTCTGACAGTAGGAGGACTGGTCAGGATACAGTGGTCTGGCAGTAGGAGGACTGGTCAGGATACAGTGTCTGGCAGTAGGAGGACTGGTCAGGATACAGTGTCTGGCAGTAGGAGGACTGGTCAGGATACAGTGGTCTGGCAGTAGGAGGACTGGTCAGGATACAGTGGTCTGGCAGTAGGAGGACTGGTCAGGATACAGTGGTCTGGCAGTAGGAGGACTGGTCAGGACACAGTGGTCTGGCAGTAGGAGGACTGGTCAGGATACAGTGTCTGACAGTAGGAGGACTGGTCAGGATACAGTGTCTGGCAGTAGGAGGACTGGTCAGGATACAGTGTCTGACAGTAGGAGGACTGGTCAGGATACAGTGTCTGGCAGTAGGAGGACTGGTCAGGATACAGTGTCTGACAGTAGGAGGACTGGTCAGGATACAGTGGTCTGGCAGTAGGAGGACTGGTCAGGATACAGTGGTCTGGCAGTAGGAGGACTGGTCAGGATACAGTGTCTGACAGTAGGAGGACTGGTCAGGATACAGTGTCTGACAGTAGGAGGACTGGTCAGGATACAGTGTCTGACAGTAGGAGGACTGGTCAGGATACAGTGGTCTGGCAGTAGGAGGACTGGTCAGGATACAGTGTCTGGCAGTAGGAGGACTGGTCAGGATACAGTGTCTGACAGTAGGAGGACTGGTCAGGATACAGTGTCTGGCAGTAGGAGGACTGGTCAGGATACAGTGTCTGACAGTAGGAGGACTGGTCAGGATACAGTGGTCTGACAGTAGGAGGACTGGTCAGGATACAGTGTCTGACAGTAGGAGGACTGGTCAGGATACAGTGTCTGACAGTAGGAGGACTGGTCAGGATACAGTGTCTGACAGTAGGAGGACTGGTCAGGATACAGTGTCTGACAGTAGGAGGACTGGTCAGGATACAGTGGTCTGGCAGTAGGAGGACTGGTCAGGATACAGTGGTCTGGCAGTAGGAGGACTGGTCAGGATACAGTGTCTGACAGTAGGAGGACTGGTCAGGATACAGTGTCTGGCAGTAGGAGGACTGGTCAGGATACAGTGTCTGACAGTAGGAGGACTGGTCAGGATACAGTGTCTGACAGTAGGAGGACTGGTCAGGATACAGTGGTCTGGCAGTAGGAGGACTGGTCAGGATACAGTGGTCTGGCAGTAGGAGGACTGGTCAGGATACAGTGTCTGGCAGTAGGAGGACTGGTCAGGATACAGTGTCTGACAGTAGGAGGACTGGTCAGGATACAGTGTCTGACAGTAGGAGGACTGGTCAGGATACAGTGGTCTGGCAGTAGGAGGACTGGTCAGGATACAGTGGTCTGGCAGTAGGAGGACTGGTCAGGATACAGTGTCTGGCAGTAGGAGGACTGGTCAGGATACAGTGGTCTGGCAGTAGGAGGACTGGTCAGGATACAGTGGTCTGGCAGTAGGAGGACTGGTCAGGATACAGTGGTCTGGCAGTAGGAGGACTGGTCAGGACACAGTGGTCTGGCAGTAGGAGGACTGATCAGGACACAGTGGTCTGGCAGTAGGAGGACTGGTCAGGATACAGTGGTCTGGCAGTAGGAGGACTGGTCAGGATACAGTGTCTGGCAGTAGGAGGACTGGTCAGGATACAGTGGTCAGGCAGTAGGAGGACTGGTCAGGATACAGTGGTCAGGCAGTAGGAGGACTGGTCAGGATACAGTGGTCAGGCAGTAGGAGGACTGGTCAGGATACAGTGGTCAGGCAGTAGGAGGACTGGTCAGGATACAGTGGTCAGGCAGTAGGAGGACTGGTCAGGATACAGTGGTCAGGCAGTAGGAGGACTGGTCAGGGACAAAACACTGGTCCTATTGGACCCCCCTCTGCCTTTAACTCATTCTAAACTACAACCTACATATTTATTCTCAGACATATTGTCCTCACAACTGTCTGTCTCTCACTCTCTCTCAATACTGTATACGGTTGAAGTCGGAAGTTTACATACAACTTAGCCAAATACATTTAAACTACATTTTTCAACATTCCTGACATTTAATCCTAGTAAAAATTCCCTGTCTTAGGTCAGTTAGGATCACCACTTTATTTTAAGAATGTGAAATGTCAGAATAATAGTAGATTTATTTCAGCTTTTATTTCTTCATCACATTCCCATTATTAAGTGAATAATGGAACAAATGTAGTGAATGTGTCTGTTTGTAAATGAAACTGAGGCTTTAAAATTATTGTAATATGTAAAAGAAACATAACTTTCTATGATGTATCTTTCCTGGTTGTTATTTCTCAGTATCTCTGGACAGTCAAAGTTATGCGCCAAATGTTGTGTTTACTGACACCTGTAATGATCTGCAAAATGTTGATTGGTTGACACTCCGTCTGTAGATTGTGTGATTTGATTGGACAGCGAGTATTTGGAGAAATAATGCTACGTCATTGGATATTAATTTAAAACATGTGCATTCGCGCTGTTTCCTCTTTCAAGAAACAGAAAGGAGCATAAATTCGGTGGTTGTATTTAATTAACGTTTATTGAAAAAGATATATACCCATTGATTATGCCTTAATTGTAGCTGGGTTGTGAGATCATAACTAGAACAGTAAGAAACTACTACTGGATATAGTCAATGGGGTAGTTGTTGTTGTCATGGGAGACTTTTAAAACTAATCATGTGGCTGGCCACCCCTTTACAACTCTGAAGGCTTTTGCAGATAGTAAAAGTGAAGTACACTCTAAAAAGAAAAGGTTCCTGTAGGATCCTTTAGGATAATATAAGGTAATAAAAATAACCTTAAGATTCATTTAAAAGCCTGTACTCTTCCATCAGCTCGTCTTTGAACCTTTGTAGACTTAACGGGTGCTTTGAAGAACCCTTTTCAAAAAAGGGGTTCGTTTTGGAAACAGCAGTGCCCTCGTGAGTAAAGGTAAGGTAAGACCCACACACACAGATGACCCAATGTAGATTATGTTCAACTTGACAAAAATAATAATACATGAAACAGATCGGATTAGTTAGATGCATTTGATATTGAGTACTCATGTTGTTTATGTTGTGTTTGTGTCTGATTGATGTCTTTCAGGTTGGTGTACTGAGGAGGCCTGTTGTGTCCTCTGTATTTCAGACCAAAGCAAGTCAATGTTTAGGGATCTACAAACAGGTTAGCCTCTGTAAAGTCTTTGGATGTATTTGAAGTGTGTTCTATGTTACTTATTTGTCTGTCCAATACTAACTGAATGCTGAATGAATCTATTTACAGTGAATCAATCAATCAATACAGTGTGATTATTGTGCGTGCTGTGTAATTCATTCCTCTTTTCCAATACTAACTGAATGGGTGAATGTCTGGTGTCATTTTGTCTTCTTTATGTATGTGATAATATAAGTTCTTTACAGAGCCCCCAGGGTATATGAATATAAAGACACATGAGACAAAACAATGGACCTGTTGAATGTAATAAGTTATTAGACCTCTATGATTCATTTCATTCGTCAGTTCTACCAGCTAATGTGATATTTTTAGATTACATAACATTTGAGGACACATACTGTAATTTAGCTGGGCATCTTTTCCCCTCCCTTTCTGGCTACCTTCCCACTTCCCTTCTAAGTTCAAATTCAGGTTTGTTTATTTGTCGTATGCATGGAGTACACAGTTCAATGAAATACTGACTGTCAGGTTAACCTCTTGAAAATGCAACAACAATAGAACAAGTCAGTAGTTAAGTTAATAAAAACAGTAACACTATAGTAATAAACCCTTCATTCATAAGTATCCTTAACATAGCTGGGTGTTTCTGGGATAGAGGGTTGATATAAAAGTCAATATAGTCAGCAATACAGTCAATTCTGAGACACAGCCACACACTTCCTATTGGTCAGCCGCAGGCAACCGCCAGCATCTCAGGAGATATGTATTTTAGGAAGTAAAACTGCCTTGGCCTTGGAGAATTTGTCCCCAAAAGATAGACCATCTGTTTATCTGTAATGTACTTATCCTCATACAGTTTACTCAGAATCTCCTGGATTAATCTTTGTGTTTTCCTGTTGTGTTGAGTGGGGCAGTGGAACATAGTCTTTAACATTATCCTATTGTCTATTGTCTTCAAGAATATATTCACTTTATCGATTAAATCACTATATTAAAATAGATGTTTAATGTTTCTAGAGCTTGATTTTCAAAAAATGTGTAAGGTTAAAGTGATGTACAGGTCTGGTTCTGAATTGTGAAATGGAAGCCACATCCCTACGTAAGTCTGTAAGTCTGTATAGTTTCTGACACTGACTCCAACTGAGGTTCCCAATGTGAAGGGTTTGGAAATAGTATATAAGGAAAATCTGTTTCAAATTCAAAATGATCTTACAACTCCCCGCAGTCCACCTGTTTAGGAGTTGGTATGAAAGTCGGTCCTCTTTCTAGAACCTCAATCTCGGCTTGGTTGAGCCCAATGGGACATTGCTGGTTAAGACCTCAATTCGGTTGTGAAGTAATATGGACATATTGATATTGGTCACTATATACATATACATATTGAACAAGGTCACTAAACTGCTGGTTAAACAGGGTAGATCCAAGAGCAGGACTCTGCTGTCATGTAGAGGGTGTTTATCGATACTGCTTGACACATGGAGACTCAATGGAGGCCCAGTCCATGTGCTCAAAGTAAGGCCCTAATAATTGTTTGTCAGGCTGGGATCGATAAAGCAGTATGTTCTTCAAATAGATGCCAACTAATATTCATTCAGGGACAATAGGTGGGGCAGGAGGAAGAATGGTGTTCCTGATTTTCAGAAGAATTCCCCTTTTTTCTTTAGATTGAGATTGTTGTTATTCTCCAATATGTTGTTCTTCAGTGTTGCACACACTGGATTCTCCAAGGGGAGTACTCCCATTATTCTCCTCTTGACAGTTGTAACCCCATGCTTTTGCTGGCTATTGTCCACTGTTGATATCAATTTGTTTGGTCTCAAAAAGACAAAGAAAAGTGTATTTGTCTAGTTTTAGCTGAGTCCCCAGTCAGAATCCATGTGGTTGATTTAAATGTTTCTAAAAAGATTAAAAGTACATTTAAAAAAATGCGCTACTGACATTTCACCACAATAGGCTTCTTCAGACAATGGACAAAAAGTAGCCAAACAAAGCCGAAGGAGAGTGACAAGCAGCATCATCAAGCGAGGCTGCCGGAAAGCCCAACAGTGATGATACTGTGATCTCCAGTTATCTCTGTGTCCAGAGTCTACCCACCCTTCCACAAGCCCAACAGTGATGATACTGCTGAGCTCCAGTTATCTCCGTGTCCAGAGTCTACCCACCCTTCCACAAGCCCAACAGTGATGATGCTGCTGAGCTCCAGTCAGCTCAGTGTCCAGAGTCTACCCACCCTTCCACAAGCAACGCCAGGAAAATGGCTCCAAATCCCCTTCCACTTCCGAGTGTTCCTGCCTATCTTGGAACAGAGGTGCCAGCCCGGATTAGCCTAGAATCTAACCGTAGCCGCAGGTTTTATGTCCAAAAACCTTCATTTAATAACAACTGGTTCATAAGAAGCAAGTGTCTGGAATTCTCGGTTACTGAAGATGCGGCACTCCTCCTCTGAGACACGGACTGTATGAAAAGTCTAGTTATAGCCGGTGTTTACTGCCATCTAGGGGAAGATACCAATAAAACACATTATTATCAGGGTGGGGAGATGGAGTTCAAACAGAAAGTAAAGTTGTTCTGTTGTACAGGATCTATTTTGAGACGACCGAGCAGAAAACACTATATGGAGAGAAGTAAAACATAAAGTATTTCTGAACAGTAATCTATTCTAAAGGGCAGAGTATGTGAATGAATACCTGGAATGAGATGGTACTAGTTAATAGAACTGCTACTTGAGCTGAGTTGCTGACAGACAGCAGTTTTCAAGTGGAAACTAATCAGTAGACCTACATGTTATCAGTCAACCGTCTGGTAAAGGTGGTGGAGGAGCTTTTCAGTTATAGATTTTTATGTTTATCTCAGTTTCTCGGTTTCTCAATCATTTTGTTCTTGCCCAGCATTTACACACCTGATTCAACGTATCATCAAATATTTGAAGATAGATTTGAGGCATACAAATGAGCGTTTTCAAATTAAAACCTTTTGGGTTTGTAGGCACGTTTACAATTATTATTAAAGGCCTACAGTAATTCACATTTTGGAGGAAAAAAACACAGCTAAACCTGATTTTGAGTAAATTATATGTTTAGCTAAAATAATGTAAGCGAGATGTCTTGAAGAAGGATTATAATTTAAAAAAACTGAAGCAAGATTCGGGACAATGTCATGAGTTACTGCTGTGGCATGCAAATTACTGTTAACAGCCTCCACTCCTCTGGGAAGGCTGTCCAGTAGATGTTGGAACATTGCTGCGGGGACTTGCCTACATTCAGCCACAAAAGCATTAGTGAGGTCGGGCACTGATGTTGGGTGATTAGGCCTGGCTGGCAGTCGGCGTTCCAATTCATCCCAAAGGTGTTCGATGGGGTTGAGGTCAGGGCTCTGTGCAGGCCAGTCAAGTTCTTCCACATTGATCTCAACAAGCCATTTCTGTATGGACCTCGCTTTGTGCACGGGGACATTGTCATGCTGAAACAGGAAAGAGCCTTCCCCAAACTGTTGCCACAAAGTTGGAAGAATCGTCTAGAATTTCATTTTATGCTGTAGCGTTAAGATTTATCTTCACTGGAACTAGAGGGCCTAGCCCGAACCATGAAAAACAGCCATGACCATTATTCCTCCTCCACCAACCTTTACAGTTGGCACTATGCATTCGGGCAGGTATTGTTTTCCTGGCATCCGCCAAACCCAGATTCGTCCGTCGGTCTGCCAGATGGTGAAGCCTGATTCATAACTCCAAAGAACGCGTTTCCACTGCTCCAGAGTCCAATGGCGGCAAACTTTACACCACTCCAGCCGATGCTTTGCATTGCGCATGGTGATCTTGTGTGCGGCTGCTCTGCCATGGAAACCCATTTCATGAAGCTCCCGACGAACAGTTATTTTGCTGACATTGCAGTTTGGAACTCGGTAGTGAGTTAGTGAGTGTTGCAACCGAGGACAGACGATGTTTAAGCGCTTCAGCACTCGGCGGGCCCGTTCTGTGAGCTTGTGTGGCCTACCACTTCACGGTTGAGCCGTTGTTGCTCCTAGACATTTCCACTTCACAATAACAGCACTTACAGTTGACCGGGGCAGCTCTACCAGGGCAGGAATTTGACGAACTGACTTGTTGGATCGGTGGCATCCTATGACGGTGCCACGTTGAAAGTCACTGAGGTCTTCAGTACAGGTCATTCTACTGCCAATGTTTTCTATGGAGATTGCATGGCTGTGTGCTTGATTTTATACACCTGTCAGCAACGGTGTGGCTGAATCCACTAATTTGAAGGGGTGTCCACATACTTTTGTACATATAGTATACATTCTCTGTCCTGCTACTGGTAGGCCTATAACATCATGTTATCTGACCTGAACAGGTTTATGCTAGTCATCTATTGTATGTGGGCTATAGCTGAGGTATAGACCTCGATCTGCATATCACTAACAAACCACTATTATACATTATAACCTAGCCTACTTTACATAATATAAAATATCTTACTTGTTGCAAAAAAAACTTTCTGAATGGATCAATGATTTTCCCCCTCAGATCAATCATGTCCATTTTAGCCCTTCTGTCTACATTCTCAGATATGTTCATAAAACAACAGATTGCAGGTGTTTTTACACCTGCATTTTTTGCTGTTTGGGGTTTTAGGCTGGGTTTCTGTACAGCACTTTGAGATATCAGCTGATGCACGAAGGGATTTATAAAATAAATTTGATTTGAATTTGATTGAAAGACAATAAATACCCTACTTTTAATGAATACAAATAAGTGTGAGACATGGCCTTGTGTTGCTGCACTGTCTAGTGTGTTTAGAACGTTCGATCATGGAATGTGCATAAGGGCTATTAGGCTAACTAACGTTATTACAATTTTAGCAACCAGGAAATGGCAGAACGATTTCTGAATAGTGAATTTTTAACTGTAGCTATGTAGTCTTTACTTGAGTGTGTTTCAGCAGGGTGAGGTCAGAGAGGTGCTTCCAAGTCAGTATTTCTCTGAACTCATAAAATCCTTTACACAATCTGATGGGATGGATGTTCAACCCCATTAAAATTACCTTTAGGTTTATAAAGTACCCCCCCCCCCCCTTCTTTATCTGACTGCTGATAGCTACCTTACTGATGAAAAATGTCCCACTTAGCTAAATGTACTGACAATGACTGTGATATCTGGTTGGCCCACCTAGCTAAATGTACTGACAATGACTGTGATATGTTGTTGTCCCACCTAGCTAAATGTACTGACAATGACTGTGATATGTTGTTGTCCCACCTAGCTAAATGTACTGACGATGACTGTGATATCTGGTTGGCCCACCTAGCTAAATGTACTGACAATGACTGTGATATGTTGTTGTCCCACCTAGCCAAATGTACTCACTATGACTATGATATGTTGTTGTCCCACCTAGCTAAATGTACTGACTATGACTGTGATATGTTGTTGTCCCACCTAGCTAAATGTACTGACGATGACTGTGATATGTTGTTGTCCCACCTGATCCTAGATCATAATGAATAAGATTACATGGAGAGGGGGACCTGATCCTAGATCATAATGAATCAGATTAGATGGAGAGGGGGGACCTGACCCTAGATCATAATGAATCAGATTACATGAAGAGGAGGACCTGATCCTAGATCATAATGAATCAGATTACATGAAGAGGGGGATCTGATCCTAGATCATAATGAATCAGATTAGTTGGAAAGGAGGACCTGATCCCAGGTCAGCACTCCTCAGCAATCCCAGGTCAGTTTCTCAATCCTTTAGTTCTTACCAGCACTTACACACGTGATTCAACTTATCATCAACTATTTTAAGACAGTTTCATATTTGAGGCATACAAATTAACATTCTCAAATTAAAACCTTTTGGGTTTGTTGGTCTGTTTACAATTATTAAACTGTGGAGCACATGTCTTGGCAACATTAGAAGAGGGATATATTTGTTGATTTGAAGGGCTGATTGTGGTCGGTAGGCTACTAACTATTATAAAATTAGGTCGTCGTCAGACATTCAACAGTCACATTAGGTTTGAGCTACAGTATGATCACTAATCATGCCGACCAACCTGATGGTCTCAGTTGGAAATGTGAAAAATATCTGGCCAAGGCTATAGATTAGGCTATATACAGTACATGCTCTGACCTGCTACTGGTAGGCCTATAACATAATGTGAACTGACCTGAACAGGTTTAGGCTGGTCATCTAGGATATGTAGGCTATATCTGAGGTAAGGACCTTGATCTGAATATCACTAACAAACCACTATTATACATTATCACTTAGCCTACTTTACATAATATAAAATATCTTACTTGTTGCAAAATAAACCTTTCAGAATGGATCATTGATTTCCCCCTCAGATCAATCATGTCCATTTTAGCCCTTCTGTTTACATTATCAGATACGTTTAGAAAAGAACCGATTGAAAGACAATAAATAGCCTACTTTTAATGAATAACAATAAGTGTGAGACATGGCCTTGTGTTTCCCCACTGTCTATAACTACCTTAACAAACAGTGACTTATTATTATTATTGTTATTGACTGTTACCAAGGAGAAGAGATGTCACAACTACATGTTCATGTGATTGCATTAAATCACCTGACTGTTTCGATATGTCTGTTAGTAAATGTTGTATTTCTCAAAGATATAATGAATAAATGAGAACATTTGACATTCAAGAATTAGTTGTCACTGTATTAACCACAACCAACATGCTGGATCTCTGTTTAGGGGTCCGTGCTCTAAAAGTATTCTCTCTGGGGAGAGAGAGGAAGGGGACCCTGCCTCTAAAATGAGTCTCTCTGGGGAACATGACACCAAAGCTAAAAGGTGAGATGACAATGTTGTTTAAGAATTATTTAGAGTTTATTTCCAAAACTTTTTACATTTGTTTTTTTTATCAGAAATTATTGCTTATGGGTACCTTCAATATGACTGTTCTCAGATGTTTAATTAATAGATTAACATGTTTTGTTTGTTGCAAAAACGTTATATATCCATTGTTTAGCTGGAATGTAATGTTCATATCCTGTAAATTAACAGTGATATGTGGTTGTCTCACCTAGCTATCTTAAGAAATGCACTTACAGATGCCATATCTTAATTTGACACAGTTTCTCATAGCAGGAAAATCATCCTGCAGCAACAGGAAATGGGAATTATTATGTGGATGTCGGGGTCGGTACATTTTCATTAGGGCAAATGAAGTCTGACATTTTTTAAGTAGAAATTACAAACTATAGAAGCCTTTTTAAAGGTCAAATACACTACAATACGGTAACTATATTGTAAGTCACTCTGGACTCGGTTTGCCAATAGTGATGGAGTTTAGGGTTAAGAGTGTTTTAACCTGTCTAGCCCCCGGGTTCCGCTGAAAAGGCAGCGCGCGAAATTCAAAAAATATTTTTTAGAAATATTTAACTTTCACACATTAACAAGTCCAATACAGCAAATTAAAGATAAACATCTTGTGAATCCAGCCAACATGTCCGATTTTTAAAATGTTTTACAGCGAAAACACAACATATATTTATGTTAGCTCACCACCATATCCAAAAAACACACAGCCATTTTTTCCCAGCAAAGATAGCTTTCACAAAACCCAGAAATAGAGATAAAAGTAATCACTAAACTTTGAACATCTTCATCAAATGACACTCATATGACATCATGTTACACAATACATTTATGTTTTGTTCGATAATGTGCATATTTATAGCCACAAATCTTGGTTTACATTGGCGCCATGTTCAGAAATGCCTCCAAAATATCCGGAGTAATTACAGAGAGCCATGTCAAATAACAGAAATACTCTTCATAAACTTTGATGAAAGATACATGTTTAACATATAATTAAAGATACACTTGTTGTGAATCAGGCCAACATGTCCGATTTTTAAAATGTTTTACAGCGAAAACACAACATATATTTATGTTAGCTCACCACCAAATCCAAAAAACACAGCCATTTTCCCCAGCAAAGATAGCTTTCACAAAACCCAGAAATAGAGATAAAATGTATCACTAACCTTTGAACATCTTCATCAGATGACACTCATATGACATCATGTTACACAATACATTTACATTTCGTTTGATAATGTGCATATTTATAGCCACAAATCTTGGTTTACATTGGCGCCATGTTCAGAAATGGCTCCAAAATATCCGGAGAAATTTTAGAGAGCCACGTCATCTAACATAAATACTCATCATAAACTTTGATGAAAGATACATGTTTTACATATAATTAAAGATACACTGGTTCTTAATGCAACCGCTGTGTCATATTTAAAAAAATATATGCCACGGCGCTCAAATATAAATAACATTTCTCCGCCATGTTGGAGTCAACAGAAATACGAAATTACATCATAAATATTCCCTTACCTTTGAATATCTTCATCAGAATGCAATGCTAGGAATCCTATTTCCACAATAAATCGTTTTTTTTGTTCGACAATGTCCATTACTTATGTCATATTACCAACTTTATCTAGCATGTGTAGTACACGTGTCCAAACACCGGCGCATTGAAGGCAAACGTCGGATGAAAACTTCAAAAAGTTATATTACAAGTCGAATAAACTGGTCAAAATTAGTAGAGAATCAATCTTTAGGATGTTGTTATCATATATATCCAATAACGTCCCAACCGGAGCATTTCTTCATGTCTGTATAACTGGCCAGGAACTGGAACTCTGCCAGACCAGTCACTCAAATAGCTCCCATCCAGCCCCACGTCACACTAGAGGCTTCATTCCATGTTCTACTGACTGTTGACATCTAGTGGAAGGCGTATGAAGTGCAAAGAGATCCATAAATTACAGAGATTTGAATAGGCGATGACTTTCAAATCGACCCATTTCAGATTTTTTACTTCCCCTGCCAAATGAGTTCTGTTATACTCACAGACATAATTCAAACGGTTTTAGAAACTTCAGAGTGTTTTCTATCCAATAGTCATAATATATATGCATATATTATCATCTGGGACAGAGTAAGAGGCCGTTCAATTTGGGCACCAATTCATCCAATAGTGAAAATGCTGCCCCTTATCCCAAACAGGTTTTAAGATGCATCTTTCCTACAACGGCTGAAGATGTAACATATGTTTCCCACGCATCACGCAGAGAGAACGGTCACTAAGAGCGTTGTTGGAGCATATTGTTATTTAGAGGATGTATAGAAAGGGAGCGCTGCTCTTGAATCAGTTTTCTCCAGTCACATCTTTCCTTAACATTATAATTATGTCACCATACTGATGACGGATCAGCTCCTAGAGAGATATTACCACCTACGTTTGCAAATATTGAGGCGGCTTATTCTAATGCATACCCAATAAAAATGCCCTAATTCACAGATAAGGCACATCATTGTGCACGTTAGGCTACACATCATGAAATATATTGAGACAAATTACAGACTGTAGTCTAGAAGTAGCAAAATATAACTGAATTGATTGAAAATGAAATGACCTCAGAGTCTCCAGTTTTCAATATGATTGAAATCGACCTATAGCCTAATGTTTATATTTTAATGCAGTCATCTCGGTTTTCATTTGAAGCATCATTTTATATTTCACTTGTTTGTATCAATTGCAAAGACATTTGCAACTTTGTATTTGTAGTCAACTTTGATCTGAAATTGTCGGTGTTACAGACACAAAGACAATCCATGTGATTCTATGTTTAGCAGAGATCATCTCTGTTTAAAGTGAAGTGGGAGGGCAAAAAAGCATCTAATGATGCACTTAGCTGTTTTACGAGTGGTCTGAGGCAGGTGTTAGAATACGAGCGTTTTCAAGTTCAAAGTTAGTAACGATGGTTTTGATAACCAGTTCAGAGATTGAACAATGCTGCTACGAAGGTTTTAATGATGAATTTAGCCTTAAGATTTAGCTTTTGGGAAACTGGGCCCTGGATAAAAACATCTGCTAAATTCAAAAGTAAATGTTTTACAAACAAATGTCATATTATTGAATGTTTTTTTGTATATTTGTTTAAAAATTGATGTCACAAATGTATAATTTGTACAGTTCTTTATTAAAATGTAGTTGTTTGTTACTTTTGACAGTGTAAAACCGAGCAGTACAACTTATTTCTCTGAGTGAGGCAGATATATAGCATTTAGCAAAAGTAACATTATTTCTCTGTCTGAAACATAAACATGAAGTGATAGATTTTAAACAAATACATGTCTGTCGTTGAATATCCCATGTCATGATTAGATAGTGAAAAAACACACCTATCTCTTTCATAATTTATTTTAAAAATGTAAGCTAATTTACCAACATTTCTGAAAATTGATATTTAATGATATGGAATGAAACTGTTCTTATGTTTCCCCATCTGATCTCAGAGTAGATGAGAGACATAATGTTTGTCTCTGTTGTGTTGAAGCCCAATCAAGCAGGAGAGACCAGCCTCCCCTGTACCCAGCTGTGTGTCCATGAAGAGTGACCGGTCTATGGAAAAGTTTATAGACTTCAGAGAGGGAGACTTTTCTACTGAACAAAGGTAAGAAGAACTCATGGGTCATGGTCAGTGAGTTAAACAACAATGTCTAGTCATTTCTCCTCTCCCATTATCCCCATTTATTTTTGTTGTTTTCATAATCCATAGGCTAATCTCCATTTTCATATGTGTGTGTGTGTGTGTGTGTGTGTGTGTGTGTGTGTGTGTGTGTGTGTGTGTGTGTGTGTGTGTGTGTGTGTGTGTGTGTGTGTGTGTGTGTGTGTGTGTGTGTGTGTGTGTGCGCGTGCGTGTGCGTGTGCGTGTGTGTGTGCACTCTCCCTGGTTGAGGAAATGTAATCTCATGTTTTGTCCACAGAAATCAACAGGAGAGATCAGAGTCAGAGATTCTCAGTGGTCAGTCTTTCCAGAGTCATCAAACAGACCTGGACTCCATATTCAGTGTATGTGGTCCTGTTATGTACTTTTGTTTACCTCAAGTAAAGTTGATCTGTCAATCATTCATTAAAGTGTTAATGAGAAAGCATTTCTTCTCTTGCTTAAAACCTCTTATGGCTGCAAGCCCGAGGTCGGTACACCTATGACAACATCCCCCACCCCCCCCACACTGATTAGCATCGCTAGCATAGCGTCACAATTAAATAGTAGCATCTAAATATCATTAAATCACAAGTCCAAGACACCAAATGAAAGATACAGATCTTGTGAATAAAGCCACAATTTCAGATTTTTAAAATGTTTTACAGGGAAGACAAAATATGTAAATCTATTAGCTAACCACGTTAGCAAAAGACACCATTTTTCTTTGTCCACCATTTTTTCTCTCCACCAGTAGCTATCACCAATTCGGCCAAATAAAGATATTGATAGCCACTAACCAAGAAAAAACCTCATCAGATGACAGTCTGATAACATATTTATTGTATAGGATAGGTTTTGTTAGAAAAATGTGCATATTTCAGGTATAAATCATAGTTTACAATTGCACCCACCATCACAACTCGACTAGAATAAATACACAGAGCAACGTGTATTACGTAATTACTAATCATAAAACATTTCTTAAAAATACACAGCTCACAGCAATGGAAAGACACAGATCTTGTGAATTCAGACAATATTTCAGATGTTCTAAGTGTTTTACAGCGAAAACACAATAAATCGTTATATTAGCATACCACATGTGCAAACGTTACCAGAGCATTGATTCTAGCCAAAGAGAGCGATAACGTAATCATCGCCAAAATATATTAATTTTTTCACTAACCTTCTCAGAATTCTTCCGATGACACTCCTGTAACATCATATTACAACATACATATAGAGTTTGTTCGAAAATGTGCATATTTAGCCACAAAAAAACGTGGTTATACAATGACAAAACTAGCAAAACTAGCCTGAAAATGTCGGGCGCCATATTTGACAGTGATCTTGTCTCATGATTAACTATTCATAAACTTGACTAAAAAAATATAAGTTGGACAGCTATCGAAAGACAAATTAGTTCTTAATGCAATCGCTGAATTACATTTCTAAAATTATCCTTACTGTGCAATACAGGGTTCGCCAAGCGAAGCTATACCAAAGAAAATGGCGGAATATGCGTTTAAAATTTTTCGACAGAACAACGATTTATCATCTTAAATATTTCTTACTATGAGGTGATCTTCCATCAGAATCTTGGGCAATGTATCCTTTCTTGGGTCTAATCTTCTTTTGGTCGAAAGATGTCCTATTGTCCGTCAAAATGCCCACTAACGTTCGACCGGTACTGGAAACGTGCCCGGCGCTTCAAAGTGCATCACCAAGAATTGCCTCAAAATCGCACTAAACGGATATAAATTGCTATAAAACGGTTTAAATTAACTACCTTATGATGTCTTTAACACCTATAACGAGTAAAAACATGACCGGCGAAATATTACTGGCTAAACCCAAGCTTGGAAAGAGAGCAGGTCCAACGTACATCGTGCGTCAGGCGCAGCAGGAAAAGAACGGTACATCCGGTCTTTGGCGTTTTATACAGGCCCTGATTGCGCAATCGACTCCATTCAAATTGTCACCTCTTACTGACATCTAGAGGAAGGCGTAGGCAGTGTTTGTAGCATCATAGCCTTCACAGGGACTTATGAACTGACCTGGGAGCAGGGGCCAAGATTTCTGAAATCTCACACCATATCAGGAAAAGTGCTGTAGAATGAGTTCTGTTCCACTCAGAGACATAATTCAAACGGCTATAGAAACTAGAGAGTGTTTTCTATCCAATAATAACAATAATATGCATATTGTACGAGCAAGAATTGAGTACGAGGCCGTTTGAAATGGGCACCTTAAACAGAGCTACTCAATACTGCCCCTGCAGCCATAAAAAGTTAACTTATTCACTTTATTTATTTCAGTTGCTTGAAGAGAATATTATGACATTTGTGAAGAACAAGCTGAAGATGTTCAAGAGGATTCTTAGTCCAGAACTCCCAGAAGGCTTTGAGAGTCAGAAGCAGGATAAGGAAGTGGTGGATGCTGAAGATGAGAAGCAGGAGAGCAGTGCCAGAGAGGGGGCTCTGAAGATCACACTGCACATCCTGAGGAAAATGAACCAGAAGGAGCTTGCTGACACACTGGAGAAAAGTAAGATCTGTCTGCCTCATGTTGAATGCTGTTTTATAACAAACATTTAAAAGCTGTAACTAAAGTACAGCTAAAGTAGCTGTGTAACTCAATGACATTGTACCAGACTTAACACAACACCGAGTGACCTCATCAAGTAGCAGCAGTGATGTGTTGTGTTGATTAATTTAGACAGAGAAGAGGAGAGACAGAGGAGAGAGGAAGAGGAGAGACAGAGGAGAACCAGAGGAGAGAGGAAGAGGAGAGAGAGAGAGACAGAGGAGAGACAGAGGAGAGAGGAAGAGGAGAGAGAGAGACAGTTAGAGACAGAGGAGAGAGGAAGAGGAGAGAGAGAGAGACAGAGGAGAGAGGAAGAGGAGAGAGAGAGAGACAGAGGAGAGACAGAGGAGAGAGGAAGAGGAGAGAGAGAGACAGAGGAGAACCAGAGGAGAGAGAAAGAGGAGAGAGAGAGAGAGACAGAGGAGAGACAGAGGAGAGAGGAAGAGGAGAGAGGAAGAGGAGAGAGAGAGAGAGAAAAGAGGAGAGACAAGAGATGGAGAGACAAGAGAGATAGAGAAGAGGAGAGACAGATGAGAGAGAGAGAGGAGAGAGAGAGAGACAGAGGAGAGACAGAGGAGAGAGGAAGAGGAGAGGAAGAGGAGAGAGAGAGAGACAGAAGAGAGACAGAGGAGAGAGGAAGAGGAGAGAGAGAGAGACAGAGGAGAGACAGAGGAGAGAGGAAGAGGAGAGAGAGAGAGACAGAGGAGAGACAGAGGAGAGAGGAAGAGGAGAGAGAGAGAGACAGAGGAGAGACAGAGGAGAGAGGAAGAGAAATACAGTGATAGAGAGACAACATTAATGACACGATCAGTAATATGAATAATACAATTATAATCAGTCACGCCAGTGTGTAATGCGTTAGGAAAACATTTACACATTTATACAGGCAGTTAAGAGAATAAATTATTACAATGTACAACTTTATACCACAGTCCTACAATACAGTAGGCATTAAATCAGACATAATATTAATATCCTCTGTGTTATATCTAGATTCAGATGAGCTTGCTGTGATTTGCCAACGTGAACTCAAATCTAATCTAAAGAAGAAGTTTCAATGTGCATTTGAGGGGATCGCTAAACAAGGAAACCCAATACTTCTCAATAAGATCTACACAGAGCTCTACATCACAGAGGGTGGAACAGGAGAGGTCAATAATGAACATGAGCTGAGACAGATTGAGACAACAACCAGGAAACAAGCAAGACCAGAGACTGCAATCAAATGTAACGACATCTTCAAACCCTTAACTGGACAAGACAAACTTATCAGAACTGTTCTGACAAAGGGAATTGCTGGCATTGGAAAAACAGTCTCTGTGCAGAAGTTCGTTCTGGACTGGGCTGAAGGAAAAGCAAATCAGGATGTCCAATTTGTATTTGCATTCCTCTTTCGGGAGCTGAATTTGATGAAAGGGGAAAAACACACTTTGATTAAACTTCTCAATCACTTCTCAATGGAAACCAAAAAATCAAGAATCTCCAACTATGACAAGTACAAAGTTCTGTTCATATTTGATGGTCTGGATGAGTGCCGACTGCCCCTAGACTTCCAGAAGAACAAGATCTGTTCTGACGTCACAGAGTCAACCTCAGTGGATGTTCTGCTGACAAATCTCATCAAGGGAAATCTGCTTCCCTCTGCTCTCCTCTGGATAACTACCAGACCTGCAGCAGCCAATCAGATCCCCCCTGAGTGTGTTGACCAGGTGACAGAGGTACGAGGGTTCAACGACCCACAGAAGGAGGAGTATTTCAGGAAGAGATTCAGTGATGAGGAACTGGCCAGCAGAATCATCTCACACATAAAGACATCAAGGAGCCTCCACATCATGTGCCACATTCCAGTCTTCTGTTGGATTTCTGCAATAGTCCTTGAACCCATGCTGAAACATAAGAGAGAAGAGATGCCCAAGACTCTGACTGAGATGTACACACACCTTGTGGTGTTTCATACCAAACAGAAGAATGAAAAGTATCTTGGGAAAGAAGAGACAGGTCCACACTGGAATAAAGAGAGCATTCTGTCACTGGGAAAATTGGCTTTTCAACAGCTTGTGAATGGCAATCTGATTTTCTATGAAGAAGACCTGAAAGAGGCTGGCATTGATGTCAATGAAGCCTCAGTGTACTCAGGATTGTGCACACAGCTCTTTAAAGAGGAATGTGGGCTGTACCAGGACAAGGTGTACTGCTTCGTGCATCTGAGCATTCAGGAGTTTCTGGCTGCTGTATATGTGTTCCTCTCATTCATCAACAACAAAGAAAATCGAATGGCCAAACCTCAATCAACGTCCAGTAACGATTTTCTACTGAAGCCAGAAGTTACCGTCTACAAGAGTGCTGTGGATAAAGCCTTACAAAGTGAGACGGGAAACCTGGATCTTTTCCTCCGCTTCCTTCTGGGTCTCTCACTGGAGTCCAATCAGAAGCACTTACGAGGTCTACTGACAAAGACAAGAAGCAGCTCACAGAGCCATGAAGAAACAGTCAAGTACATCAAGGAGAAGATCAGGGACAGTCCATCTACAGAGAGGTGCATCAATCTGTTCCACTGTCTGAATGAACTGAATGACCATTCTCTAGTGGAGGAGATCCAAAGATACCTGAGATCAGGAAGTGTCTCCAGTGAAGAACTCTCACCTGCACAGTGGTCAGCTCTGGTCTTTGTGTTGCTGACTTCAGAAAAGGAGCTGGATGTGTTTGACCTGAAGAAATACTCCAGATCAGAGGAAGGTCTTCTGAGGCTGCTGCCAGTGGTCAAAGCCTCCAGAGCTGCTCTGTGAGTACATACAATTACATTTAAGTACTAATCATCAGGAAGAAATATTCAATGTGTTCAGAAAAATATATTGAATCAATGCATTGGTGTTCACATTGTATAACAATACGACAATACAATTCTAGGAGACGGAAGGTAAATCTATATGTTGTTTGGGAGAATAAACCAAATGCATTTGCCATCGTCCTTCTACACTACTGATTTTAAATTAACAGTGTGTTTGTGAAATCCTGATCTCTCTGTCAGGCTGTCAGGTTGTGGAGTCACAGAGAAATGCTGTGCTTCTCTGGTCTCAGCTCTGATGTCAAACCCCTCACACCTGAGAGAGCTGGATCTGAGTAACAATGACCTGAAGGATTCAGGAGTGAAGCTGCTCTCTGCTGGACTGGGGAATCCCCACTGTAAACTGGAGACTCTGAGGTCAGTATTCCTGTAGTTGGTCAACAAGTGATAACAGTTCACCAGATCCACATGTGTTTACCAGGCACACATAGTCCACATTATGTGTTTGGACAGTGAAGCTTACAGTTTGAAATTTGGTGCTATGCTCCAGCATTTTGGATTTGAGATAGAATATTTCATATTACGCTACAGTACAGAATGTCACCTTTTCTTTTTAGGTTAATGGTGAGAGGTTAGTATGTTTTGTTGTAGCCTCCGTAACTCTCTCACTCATTATTAATGAATCAGTCATGATTTTTCTTAATCATGGCAATCACAAGCTTGATGTAGTCATTTTTGGCAAGGAATATGAGACCAAGTACTATAATTTTGACTACTTTAATACACTATAAGTTAATTGGTCAGAATACTTATGACTTCGTAAAATGGGGGGGGGGGGGGGGGGGGGGGGGTATAGATACATAAAGTGCATTCAGTTCTAAACAGTAACACAGATAGGTATGAAAATACCCTCAAATAAAAGGTGACATTATATACTGGCACATCAAATAAAACATTTGATCTTAAATCCAAAATGTTGGAGTATAGAGCCTCATTTAAAATGTTAGTTTCACTGTCAGAATAGATATGGTGTGGACTGTATACTCAATACAATCTAAATCTGATACCTCACTGTCTGTCTTTTGACTGATACTGATTTTTAAACTGGTCTGGTCAGTCTACTCAAATATTTGTATAAGACATGTTTCTCTCTACAAGCAATATTATGATACTTTCTAATAATGATACATTTATTCATTTATGAATAGATATGGCAAGTTTCAGGACACTGATGTATCTGATCATGTTGGTAAAAATATACTTCCACTATTTTCACCACCAAAGAATAGCAGTGTGGTTTTAATATGATTTGACTCTTTTCAGACTGTCACGTTGTCTAGTCACAGAGAAAGGCTGTGCTTCTCTGGTCTCAGCTCTGAGGTCAAACCCCTCACACCTGAGAGAGCTGGACCTGAGCTACAATCACCCAGGAGACTCAGGAGTCAAACTGCTCTCTGCTGGACTGGAGGATCCACACTGCAGACTGGAGAAACTCAAGTATGTAGAGGGTTTATGTCAATGTTCATATCAGACATGTTTGACTTATCAGGCTAGTTAAGACAAACATTCTAACCACCACTTGGACAAAGTTATATGCAGACTGTGAGGGTGTGTGTGTGTGTGTGTGTGTGTGTGTGTGTGTGTGTGTGTGTGTGTGTGTGTGTGTGTGTGTGTGTGTGTGTGTGTGTGTGTGTGTGTGTGCGTGTGTACTTGTGTACGTGTGTGTGTCTGTGAGTTGACATGTATCAGTCAATGACTGTCTGTTCTTCTGCTTACCGCTACAGTGTGGAACATGGTGGAGAGTACGCAATGAAACCTGTGCTTAGAAAATGTGAGTGTTGACTGCTGTGAAGAATATGACTAAGAATAAGTCTTAATTCAAGTTAAGTCAAAGTCAAAGACCACCATCATGACTTACTTGGTCATATTAAATATAAGCTGTAGTTCTACAGAATCAGAAATCAGGGACACCAACGTTTACAAAGAGTTGCTTTGACAATGTTTGTGTCTGTGTATGTTTGTGGTGTGTTCTTGATACATTAGAAATGTGTGTGTGTTCATGCATGCATACATGAAGGTGTGTGTCCCGTGTGTGTGTGTGTGTGTGTGTGTGTGTCCAGCATGTGTGTGTGTTCAGGATGTGAGTGTGTGTTCGTCAATGCGTACAGGTGTTTGAGTATGTGTGTAATTAATGTGAATAAGTGTGTTCTATAATAAAATACAGTATAACATATGATCATTCAACAAGTCTCAAGTTACCTTAACTTCTCCTTTTGATACCGAGAAACATCTACATTAAATGAATTAGTGAAAAGTGAGTTAACATTCTAATGGAATGATGATGATTTCTAATATTGTGTCTGGTTTCATCCATCAGATGCCTGTGATCTCACACTGGACCCAAACACAGTAAACAGACTCCTCTCTCTGTCTGAGGAGAACAGAAAGGTGACGGAGAGGGGAGAGAGGAGCAGCCGTATCCTAATCACTCAGAGAGATTTGACTACAGGAAGCAGGTGCTGTGTAGAGAGGGTCTGACTGGGTGCTGTTACTGGGAGGTAGAGTGGAGTGGGAGAAGGGCTGGTATAGGAGTGACATATAAAGG
Organism: Salvelinus namaycush; assembly: GCF_016432855.1. Taxonomy (NCBI): domain Eukaryota; kingdom Metazoa; phylum Chordata; class Actinopteri; order Salmoniformes; family Salmonidae; genus Salvelinus; species Salvelinus namaycush. Next base: position 227,699 of record NW_024060230.1, read on the forward strand.
AATCAGCAGGAGAGGAGAGGGTGAGGACAGTCTGATTGGATGGAATGACAAGTCCTGGAGTCTGGTCTGCTCTGACAACCTTTACACTGCCTGGCACAATAATAATACCACTCTCATAGGCGTCCCCCCCTCCAGCTCCCACAGAGTAGGAGTCTATCTGGACTGGCCAGCCGGCACTCTGTCCTTCTACAGAGTCTCCTCTGACACACTGACCCACCTGTACACATTCACCTCCACATTCACTGAGCCCCTCTATCCAGGGTTTCTGGTTTATGACTCCTCAGTGTCCCTGTGTCAGGAGGTCCCTGTGTCAAACACAACGTGGACCTGCTGACATCATCTGAGCGCGACTTATGTTTGTTGTTGGGAGCTGTTGGAAGCTGAGAGCTGAACGAGAGGTTCATTGTTTTTGTAAAGCTGACCGTGTTTTTATATACTTTTATTTTATGATGGATCCTTCGGCTCTGCTGGGCTTTATATGCTGTGAGTGCTGCTGTCTGTCCCGGGATCCTGCAGCTCTGCTGGGCTTTATATGCTGTGAGTGCTGCTGTCTGTCCCAGGATCCTGAAGCTCTGCTGGGCTTTATATGCTGTGAGTGCTGCTGTCTGTCCCAGGATCCTGAAGCTCTGCTGGGCTTTATATGCTGTGAGTGCTGCTGTCTGTCCCGGGTATTGTAATGTTTTTAAAATTGTATAAACTGCCTTAATTTTGCTGGACCCCAGGAAGAAGAGATGCTGCCTTGGCAGCAGTTAATGGGGATCCATTAAAATATATACATATATATATAACATATAAATACAAATAGAAAATAAAAATACAACGTGATGTTTCCCTCTGATCAAGGTTCAGTCAGACACTCTGGAGCAACAATGTAGAATATCTCTCTAGTGTGTAAACATATGACTGTAAATATTCATGAATACACACCATTGAAGTTGACAGACGTTGTCAACTAGAGTCATTCATTAATAGAATGAATCACCACACTGTGTTGTAAAAACTGTTTTCATTTACAAATAATTTGTCTTGTTGTTATTGGGCTTCTTGGTGTTTGTAAATATTGTTGTCTGTAGAATGTTTATTTGTTAAATTCTTGACACAACAATCTTGTTTCTGTATAAACTCAATTCCACTGAATGAAATGTACATGTGACAGATGTGACTAATAAAGGTTAATCAACCAGATGAAAGAAGAGAGGTGTAAATGTTTTAATATTGATCAGAATATGACAGTACAGTAAATGGACTACAGTAATAGGGGTTGTGTTCAGTACATAGAACTGGGTCTTATTCAGTTGAAAAGGAAGCTGTTATGACCACACACACACACAGACCTTAACCGTGTAAAATGTCACCTTCAATGGGGTCGTAGCTGTATCTTAGTAGTGTGTTTTTAGTGAATCTCCTTTCTCTATCGTCTCTGGTTCAACACCCTCTGTGGGGTCAGAAACATTCAGGGGAAATGGAAAGAGATCCTGTGATGTGACTTCCTCTTTTTTACAGGCATTTCTTTTATGTCTGCTAGGTTACAGGTTGTCTGCAATGACGACTCCTGTGTAAATACACATCTATGTTACGTTGCAGCTTTAGGAAGTGATACTGTGTATTCAGTATTCACATTATAATATCCACTATTCTGTCATTATAATATCCACTGTCATTATAATATAAACTAACCTGTCATTATAATATCACACTATTCTGTCATTATAATATAAACTAACCTGTCATTATAATATCACACTATTCTGTCATTATAATATAAACTAACCTGTCATTATAATATCACACTATTCTGTCATTATAGTATCACACTATTCTGTCACTTTAATATCCACGAGTCTGTCATTACAATATCCACTATTCTGTCAATACAATATCCACTATTCTGTCATTATAATATCCACTATTCTGTCATTATAATTTCCACTTATGTCATTATAATATCTACTATTCTGTCATTATAACATCTACTATTCTGTCATAACATCTACTATTCTGTCATTATAATATCCACTATTCTGTCATAATATCCACTATTCTGTCCGTATAATATCCACTATTCTGTCATTATATATCCACTATTCTGTCCAGATAACAGGAGATAACCATTGGACTGGAGGAATCCAACTAGAAACTTGGCATCTTTTCAGTTTCTGATTACAACATCTCAAACAAATGACAAACTATAGTAAAGCAGAAATTTGATCAGGTTCAGCCCCAGTTATCTCTACTCCAGGGAGAGAGATATGTCCAGGTTCAGCCCCAGTTATCTCTACTCCAGGGAGAGAGAGATGTCCAGGTTCAGCCCCAGTTATCTCTACTCCAGGGAGAGAGATATGTCCAGGTTCAGCCCCAGTTATCTCTACTCCAGGGAGAGAGAGATGTCCAGGTTCAGCCCCAGTTATCTCTACTGTAGGGAGAGAGAGATGTCCAGGTTCAACCCCTGTTATCTCTACTCCAGGGAGAGAGAGAGATGTCCAGGTTCAGCCCCAGTTATCTCTACTCTAGGGAGAGAGAGATGTCCAGGTTCAGCCCCAGTTATCTCTACTCTAGGGAGAGAGAGATGTCCAGGTTCAGCCCCAGTTATCTCTACTCTAGGGAGAGAGAGATGTCCAGGTTCAGCCCCAGTTATCTCTACTGTAGGGAGAGAGAGATGTCCAGGTTCAACCCCTGTTATCTCTACTCCAGGGAGAGAGAGAGATGTCCAGGTTCAACCCCAGTTATCTCTACTCTATGGAGAGATGTCCAGGTTCAGCCCCAGTTATCTCTATTCTAGGGAGAGAGAGATGTCCAGGTTCAGTCCCAGTTATCTCTACTCCAGGAAGAGAGAGATGTCCAGGTTCAGCCCCAGTTATCTCTACTGTAGGGAGAGAGAGATGTCCAGGTTCAGCCCCAGTTATCTCTACTGTAGGGAGAGAGAGACGTCCAGGTTCAGCCCCAGTTAGCTCTACTGTAGGGAGAGAGAGATGTCCAGGTTCAGCCCCAGTTATCTCTACTGTAGGGAGAGAGAGACGTCCAGGTTCAGCCCCAGTTAGCTCTACTGTAGGGAGAGAGAGATGTCCAGGTTCAGCCTCAGTTAGCTCTACTCTAGTGAGAGAGAGACGTCCACGTTCAGCCCCAGTTAGCTCTACTCTAGTGAGAGAGAGACGTCCAGGTTCAGCCCCAGTTAGCTCTACTCTAGGGAGAGAGAGATGTCCAGGTTCAGCCCCAGTTATCTCTACTGTAGGGAGAGAGAGATGTCCAGGTTCAGCCCCAGTTAGCTCTACTCTAGTGAGAGAGAGACGTCCAGGTTCAGCCCCAGTTAGCTCTACTCCAGGGAGAGAGAGATGTCCAGGTTCAGCCCCAGTTATCTCTACTGTAGGGAGAGAGAGAGATGTCCAGGTTCAGCTCCAGTTATCTCTACTCCAGGGAGAGAGAGAGATGTCCAGGTTCAGCCCCAGTTATCTCTACTGTAGGGAGAGAGAGATGTCCAGGTTCAGCCCCAGTTATCTCTACTGTAGGGAGAGAGAGATGTCCAGGTTCAGCCCCAGTTATCTCTATTCTAGTGGGAGAGAGAGATGTCCAGGTTCAGCCCCAGTTATCTCTACTGTAGGGAGAGAGAGATGTCCAGGTTCAGCCCCAGTTCTCTATTCTAGGGAGAGAGAGTTTGACCAAACCATTTACTGTATCAGTGAGTGATGAAGATCTGCTACATGTTTCCACCCTCATGAAAGGTAAGTGTTGTAATAATTATATTGTAGACATGGTTATCACTTATCTAGATAGATACTTTACTATACTTTATTCAACCCATAGGAGCAAAGGACAGAATGATGATTGTCATCTTCGTATGTCTGTTCCTGGCATTCATTTTTTGTCTAATAAATGCAGTCTAGCCACTGTGTTTATTATGACGTTTAGAGAGCAAGCATGATTTTCTTCCAGCCCTATTTTAAATATATAGTTCACCCAAATTACAAAATACAAGCAGACTGCAATCTATGATTTGGTTACCCACTGCCATCAACCATTAATATTACAATTTCCTGTGCAGCCTTGGTGTCCCCAGCACTTGTCACATATAACTTTCCACCTGAGAACAGAGATCAATCCCTGCTTCCAGCCTTCCCACTGTTTCTAGCATTTGCCTGTCTCCCTATCTTATTTCATTACTGTCTGAATAAAGTGGCAAACCAACAACAACAAAAATTAGCACAAAACAATATTAGCATACTTTACATTTCATCCCCCCAAAATCTCAAAGTAACAAAGTCGTCGAATTTTGAGTTAATTTAATTTTCCAAGAATCCTGAACACACCACATTTTACACCCTGGTCACAGGGTGTAAAATACGTACGCAGAATTGGAGGAAATTAGCTATAAAACAGTAAAATCATCCTGGGGGAGGACCCCCTGTCCCCCATCTAGGGATTGTGCCAGGGGGCAATGAAATTCACATAGCAAATCTCACTTCAATCTTTTTTCAAAAGTTGTCAGACCTGCTGGTTAACATAATGGATAATAATCTGTAGTTCACTGCAGGTAACAGGGTTGACCTTAAAATGAGGCACAGATTGTTTCTTTTTTAACATTAAAATGACTCATTTTCTTCAAATCAACACATTTATCTGACTTCTAATGTTGCCAAGAAATGTGCGCCATAACTTCAACGGCCATTTTGTAACTGCGTTGTAGGCTACAACGTACCTTCACTTTCATGATATTAGCAAATCACATGGCTTGTTCCACGACATTAGGCCCTTTTGGGTAGTGAAACTTGGTGAAAAAAAACCTGTTTGATTTCACCTAATTTTTATATTCTGTCATGAAGAGTACATGTTCAACTTAATAAGCATGTTTTCCCATTTCAAGAAGTGAAATAAAAAATCCATAGTGCCTATTAAACAAGCGTTGGACTTGGACCATCTGCCCCCAAGGTTACTCAGAATCTCCGGCGGTATTTTCTGCTGCCTTGGCGTGAAATTTAGAGGGTTTCACACCCCCCCCCCCCGATGGGAGTATGTTAATACAGTATGTCGACAACCTGTTACTGTGTTCTGAAACCCAACAAGCATGTGAAGTCGACACCAGAGCTCTGTTAGTGTTTATTGCTGAAAATGGCCACAAAGTTTCTAAGAAAAAGTTACAACTTGTCTCCCAAACAGTTAAATATCTGGGACATGACATTACACCTAATGGTAGGAAATTGGGTTTGAGCGTGTGGCTGCAATTCTCTCGATACCACAGCCAGTTACAAAACAGCACATGATGACACTCACAGGAATGGCAGGCTATTGTAGAGTCTGGCTTCCTGATTATGCTGAAGTCACTCAGCCACTTTCTGATCTCATGCACGGCCACAAGATTGTGTGGAGTACAATATAGTGTTTGTTGTTGTGAATGCAGTTAGATGGTTCAGCTCTCGGGCTTTCAACCTCATGCTATCTTAAAGGCTGCACAGACAACTAACTACCTTTTACACACTATCTGCTGACTGCCACGTATACAGAAAGGGGTTGTATTTTCTCTATAAAAGCAGAGACCTGGCTATGTTTCTTAGTCTTTCAACTCTGAACCATTCTTGGTTGATGTTGATTGCTTCATTTTTGCAAATCTTATAATAACGCTGTTGTTGGAAGAATCTACAGTCTCTCTTCCTCTAGAATTTCCCAGACACAAGTCAGAACCGTAGGATAAATAAAGGGGCAAATAAGCAGACAATGAAAGCTCTTACAATTTTCGATGATTACATTTCTCTAAAACAGGCTATAGGCTACATGTGCACCACCAAGTCAGAACAGTAGGCTAAGTTATGACGGGGAAAGGGACAAAATTATTAAGGTGAGGCACATGGTCTACTAACAGCTTACTACACAACATACACTTAGTATTACTTTCTTAGCTACAGCATACATATATCCCTGGCATATTACATAATTTTTGCAGCAACTCACCGTGCTGTGCTGTGCTCACTTGAACAGAAAAGTGGCGTGGCGGTCCTTCTTGTGGGCGACTTTAGTCATCAAACTTTGTCATCAAAGTCTGCCATTCTCTGGATTTATGGTGCTTTCAAGACAACTGGGAACTAGAAAAAAAAACAGGTTGAATCACAACATCAGTGATCTTCAGGTCGGAGCTCTAGAAAGAGGCCCAAGTTATCAACTTGAAATTCCGAGTTGGATGACCGTTCAATACGTATTTTCCCAGTCGGAGACTGTTTTTTTCAGAGTTCCAAGTTGTCTTGAACTCATTGAAGTCTGAGCATTCCAAGTTTCCAGTTATTTTTGGACGCAGCAGAAGTCCTGCTGGATTGACAGCATTGCCAATGTATTCAACCCATGGTGTTGCATGTGAATGTTTATCCTTTTTAGCTTGGAAAAGAGACCCTTAAACACAGACGGACCACACACCCTCTCCACTGAGTAGCAGGTTAGTGATGGCTTTGCAATGCTTGCAGTTAGCCACTGATTCCGTCCAAACCATTCATTGTTGAATTTGCTATTTCCAACTTGTTGTGTCATGTTTCTGTCCAATGGCCGATTACCACTGATAACTTGTATCTATCATTTCTCTTCATAAGGGTTGAAAAGGATTTGCCAGTAGATTGTCGACTTGATTCATGATGATGACTGCTAGCTAAGATTTTGAAAGCAATCAAAGCTATTGTAGATATAACGTGATTTGACGTCACTTTATCTGTGGCCAATGACCTTGAGCCTTCTTAGATGGGCACTTCTAATGTAAATCTATGGCAGCACCCAAGAGGCTTGAATTTTCGAGCCAATCACGGTGCAACTAGAGAACATTACCAACCTCTACACTCTGTATTTTCTGCTGGTTGACACCACAGAAAGCACTCAAGAAAACAAAAAAGACCATGTTGTATTTAGCTTTATTAACTCAATTATATATTTTTAACACTGTTTGTAAACTGATATGTGACATCAATAATGTCAAAATGACATGCAAGAAAGGCAACAACCAAAGCACTAGTGTTTTTATTTTGCTAAACAGGTTGGGCTGAAAACAGGTTGGGCTCTGCCCTGACTGACGGATCGCCATTGTCTCCATATGTAACGGATGTGAAATGGCAAGCTAGTTAGCGGGTACGCGCTAGTAGCGTTTCACTCAGTTACGTCACTTGCTCTGAAACCTAGATGTAGTGTTGCCCCTTGCTCTGCAAGGGCCGTGGCTTTTGTGGAGCGATGGGTAACGACGCTTCATGGGCGACCGTTGTTGATGTGTGCAGAGGGTCCCTGGTTCGCGCCCGGGTCGGGGCGAGGGGACGGTTTAAAGTTATACTGTTACACATAGACTCCATACTATAAATTATCCTGCTTAATGGATTGATCTCTCTGTGGCTTTATATGGTTCGTGTTCAAAGTCTAATCTAAAAATCTTTAATCATGTGACCCAGATGTTTTGAGTTCATCCATGAGTTGACTCTGGTCCCAGTTCGTTTGTGCTTGTCTGCATTGACCACAGACTTTAAATATGCACTGACAAGCCGTGAATAGAAATATTATTTTCTTCACAAAATATGGATTGATGCTGTTGCATGAAAAACAACTTGGAAAAACAATCAGATGCCAAGTTTCTAGTTGGATTCCTCCAGTCCCATGGTTATCTCCTGTTATCTGGACAGAATAGTGGATATTATAATGACAGAATTGTGGATATCATAATTACAGATTAATAGATATTATAATGACGGAATAAAATATATTATAATGACAGCATAGTGGATATTATAATGACAGAATAGTGGATATTATAATGACAGAATAGTGGATATTATAATGACAGAATAGTGGATATTATAATGACAGAATAGTGGATATTATAATGACAGAATAGTGGATATTATAATGACAGAATAGTGGATATTATAATGACAGAATAGTGGATATTATAATGACAGAATAGTGGATATTATAATGACAGAATAGTGCATATTATAATGTTAGTATAGTGTATATTATAATGACAGAATAGTGGATATTATAATGACAGAATAGTGGATATTATAATGACAGAATAGTGGATATTATAATGACAGAATAGTGGATATTATAATGACAGAATAGTGGATATTATAATGACAGAATGGTGGATATTATAATGACAGAATGGTGGATATTATAATGACAGGTTAATGGATATTATAATGACAGAATAGTGGATATTATAATGTTAGTATAGTGGATATTATAATGACCGAATAGTGGATATTATAATGACAGAATAGTGGATATTATAATGACAGAATAGTGGATATTATAATGACAGAATAGTGGATATTATAATGACAGAATGGTGGATATTATAATGACAGAATGGTGGATATTATAATGACAGGTTAATGGATATTATAATGACAGAATAGTGGATATTATAATGTTAGTATAGTGCATATTATAATGACATTGGATATTATAATGACAGAATAGTGGATATGTTAATGTAAGAATAGTGGATATTATCATGACAGAATAGTGGATATTATAATGACAGAATTGTGGATATTATAATGACAGAATTGTGGATATTATAATGACAGAATAGTGGATATTATAATGTTAGTATAGTGCATATTATAATGACAGTGGATATTATAATGACAGAATAGTGCATATTATAATGACAGTGGATATTATAATGACAGAATAGTGGATATTATAATGACAGAAGAGTGGATATTATAATGACAGGTTAATGGATATCATAATTACAGATTAATAGATATTATAATGACGGAATAAAATATATTATAATGACAGAATAGTGGATATTATAATGACAGAATAGTGGATATTATAATGACAGAATAGTGGATATTATAATGACAGAATAGTGGATATTATAATGACAGAATGGTGGATATTATAATGACAGAATGGTAGATATTATAATGACAGGTTAATGGATATTATAATGACAGAATAGTGGATATTATAATGACAGGTTAATGGATATCATAATTACAGATTAATAGATATTATAATGACGGAATAAAATATATTATAATGACAGAACAGTGTATATTATAATGTTAGTATAGTGTATATTATAATGACAGAATAGTGGATATTATAATGACAGAATAGTGCTTATTATAATGACAGTGGATATTATAATGACAGAATAGTGGATATTATAATGACAGAATAGTGGATATTATAATGACAGAATAGTGGATATTATAATGACAGAATAATGCATATTATAATGACAGAATAGTGTATATTATAATGTTAGTATAGTGGATATTATAATGACAGAATAGTAGATATTATAATGACAGAATAGTGGATATTATAATGACAGAATAGTAGATATTATAATGACAGAATAGTGGATATAATAATGACAGAATAGTGCATATTATAATGTTAGTATAGTGTATATTATAATGACAGAATAGTGGATATTATAATGACAGAATAGTGGATATTATAATGACAGAATAGTGGATATTATAATGACAGAATAGTGCATATTATAATGACAGTGGATATTATAATGACAGAATAGTGGATATTATAATGACAGAATAGTGCATATTATAATGACAGTGGATATTATAATGACAGAATAGTGGATATTATAATGACAGAATAGTGGATATTATAATGACAGAATAGTGCATATTATAATGACAGAATAGTGGATATTATAATGACAGAATAGTGGATATTATAATGACAGAATGGTGGATATTATAATGACAGAATGGTGGATATTATAATGACAGGTTAATGGATATTATAATGACAGAATAGTGGATATTATAATGTTAGTATAGTGCATATTATAATGACAGTGGATATTATAATGACAGAATAGTGCATATTATAATGACAGTGGATATTATAATGACAGAATAGTGGATATTATAATGACAGAATAGTGGATATTATAATGACAGGTTAATGGATATCATAATTACAGATTAATAGATATTATAATGACGGAATAAAATATATTATAATGACAGAATAGTGGATATTATAATGACAGAATAGTGGATATTATAATGACAGAATAGTGGATATTATAATGACAGAATAGTGGATATTATAATGACAGAATGGTGGATATTATAATGACAGAATGGTAGATATTATAATGACAGGTTAATGGATATTATAATGACAGAATAGTGGATATTATAATGACAGGTTAATGGATATCATAATTACAGATTAATAGATATTATAATGACGGAATAAAATATATTATAATGTTAGTATAGTGTATATTATAATGACAGAATAGTGGATATTATAATGACAGAATAGTGCATATTATAATGACAGTGGATATTATAATGACAGAATAGTGGATATTATAATGACAGAATAGTGGATATTATAATGACAGAATAGTGGATATTATAATGACAGAATAATGCATATTATAATGACAGAATAGTGTATATTATAATGTTAGTATAGTGTATATTATAATGACAGAATAGTGGATATTATAATGTTAGTATAGTGTATATTATGATGACAGAATAGTGCATATTATAATGACAGTGGATATTATAATGACAGAATAGTGGATATTATAATGACAGAATAGTGCATATTATAATGACAGTGGATATTATAATGACAGAATATTGGATATTATAATGACAGAATAGTGGATATTATAATGACAGAATAGTAGATATTATAATGACAGAATAGTAGATATTATAATGACAGAATAGTGTCAGGACCCGGTGCGAGAAACAGTCACTAATAATCAGCAGAACCCAGAAGATGAGGCAGACACAGTAGTTCTAGAGATGGTGGTTTAATAAAAGAACAAAAACTTCAGGCAAAGAATCTAAATCCACAATGTCCAAACATAAAGCCAAGAGGCACAAAATGGAAATCCTCAAAAATGCAAAAGAAACTCCACAAAGTGGTAAAAACAGCAGAGAAAAACAAACCTCCAAAGACTACTCAAAAATACACACAAGAACTAAACCAGAGAACCTCTGGAAAATCCAATAAGAGAAATATATTTACAGAACAAGGCTTGGGCTGGGGCTGGGTGCTAACTTACAAACACTGAGCAAAGAACTGAGGAACACACAGGGTTTAAATACAAACAAGGGAACGACCTACAGGTGCAAACAATAAAAGAGCAAGGAAAAAACAAAAGGTTCAAAAAAGGTGCAATGGGGACATCTAGTGACAAAACCAGAACAGTCCTGGCCAAAACCTGACAGAATCCCCCTCCTAGGAACGGCTCCTGACGTTCCTACCAGCCTTCTCAGGGTGGAGGGCCCTGAACTGACGAATGAGGTCAGGGTCCAGTATGTCCTTGGCAGGAACCCAGGAGCGCTCCTCGGGACCGTAGCCTTCCCAGTCCACCAGATACTGCCAGGACCGCTGCACCCGGCGGGAATCCAGTATCCGGTGGACGGTATAAGCCGACTGGCCTCCGATGACACGGGGCGGAGGTCTGCCTGCCGGGATAAGGGGAGAAAAAACAACAGGTTTTAATAAAGAAATGTGAAATGTTGGATTGATCTTAAGGGATCTGGGTAAGTGCAGGCGAAAAGTAACGGGATTGACTCTCCTGGCAATCTTAAAGGGACCGATGAATCTCTGGGACAGCTTGCGAGACTCCACCCGTAGCGGTAAGTCCTTTGTTGAGAGCCATACTCTCTGGCCGGGGTACAGGGTAGGACCGGGACGGCGACGTCTGTTGGCTTGTCGCTGGTACTGCTGTGAGGCACGCAGAAGATTAAGACGGGCCTTCTTCCACGTAAGCCGACAGCGTCTGATGAACCTCAAGGCTGAAGGCACTCTGACTTCTGCCTCCTGGTCCGGGAACAATAGCGGAGCATAGCCAAACTGACACTCGTGCGGAGACATACCAGTGGAGGAGGAGCACAAGGTGTTGTGCGCGTACTCGGCCCAAACAATGAAGGATGACCATGTGGATGGGTTGTTGGAGACCATACATCTGAGGGTGGTTTCCAGCTCTTGATTCATCCTCTCAGTTTGGCCGTTGGACTCCGGATGGTACCCTGAAGAAAGACTGGCTGTGGCCCCTATGAGTTGGCAGAAGGCCTTCCAAAACCTTGAGGCGAACTGGGGACCTCTGTCGGAAACCACATCTTGCGGAATGCCAAAGACTCGGAACACATGGTTAATCACCAACTCAGCCGTTTCCTTGGCAGAAGGTAATTTGGTCAAGGGAACAAACCTGGCCGCCTTAGAAAACCTGTCGATGATGACTAGGATCGTAGTATTACCATGGGACGGAGGAAGGCCAGTAATAAAGTCCAACGAGATATGGGACCAGGGTCGGTGGGGTATAGATAAAGGGTGAAGGAGTCCTTGAGGGCGGAGGTGAGAAGATTTGCCCTGGCAGCACACGGAACAGGCCTTGACGAAAGTGGCAACGTCTTCTTTTATGGTGGGCCACCAGAACTTACGCTGGATGAACTCCAAGGTGCGACCTACGCCCGGGTGACAGGTGAGGCGAGAGGAGTGCCCCCACAGAAGGACTTGGGACCTTGCTGCCTTGGGAACAAACAACCGATTGGCAGGACCTCCTCCAGGACCCGGTTCGATGGCTTGAGCTTGTTTCACGGTATCCTCCACTTGCCACGAGATCGGAGCCACGATCTTAGCGGCAGGAAGGACAGTCATGTCAGTATCTTCTCGAATGGCAGGAGAGTAGATACGTGACAAGGCGTCCGGTTTGAGATTCTTCGACCCGGGTCTATAGGTGAGGATAAACTGGAATCGGCTGAAGAAAAGAGACCATCGAGCTTGTCTGGAGTTCAACCGCTTCGCCTGCTGGATATACTCCAGATTTTTGTGGTCCGTAAGCACTTGAAATGGTTGAGAAGCCCCCTCGAGCCAGTGTCTCCATTCCTTCAATGCCATCTTAACCGCTAGGAGTTCACGATCCCCCACATCGTAATTCCTCTCGGCCGGGGTAAGCCGGTGAGAGAAGAAGGCGCAAGGATGAAGCCTCTTGTCTTCACCCCTCTGAGACAGGACAGCTCCAACACCAACCTCTGATGCGTCTACCTCCACCACAAAAGGTTCATCCGCCGTCGGTAGTGTCAGGATGGGAGCAGAGAGGATGCGCTGCTTGAGTCCTTGGAAGGCCGTCTCAGCTTCTCTTCCCCACAGAAACCTTGTGTTGCCACCCTTGGTTACAGCTGAGAGAGGGGCTGCCACCGAGCTGAAGTTCTTGATGAACTTGCGGTAAAAGTTGGTGAAGCCCAGGAAACGCTGAACTTCCTTAACGGACTTGGGGGTGGGCCAATCCGCTACCGCCCCTACCTTCTTGGGGTCCATCTGGACTCGACCGGGTTCCACTACAAATCCCAGGAATTGTACTCGAGAGGAATGGAATTCACACTTCTCCGGCTTAACGTACAAATGGCTGTCTAGGAGGCGTTTGAGCACTTGTCTGACATGCTTAGTGTGTTCTTGAAGGGAGCTCGAAAAGATGAGGATGTCATCCAAGTAAACAAACACGAAAATGTTAAGCATATCCCTAAGCACATCGTTTATGAGCGCTTGGAACACAGCCGGGGCGTTGGTCAGGCCGAAGGGCATCACCAAGTATTCGTAGTGACCAGTAGGCGTGTTGAAAGCGGTCTTCCACTCGTCACCGGGTTTGATCCGCACAAGATGGTATGCGTTCCGTAGGTCCAGCTTAGTGAAGACCACTGCTTCCTGGAGCAGCTCAAAGGCTGTGGCCATAAGGGGTAGCGGGTAGCGGTTACGGACGGTTATGGCATTAAGTCCCCGGTAGTCGATGCAAGGACGTAATCCACCGTCTTTTTTGGCCACAAAGAAAAACCCTGCTCCTGCCGGCGAGGTGGATGGACGCATGAGGCCTGCTGCCAGAGCGTCCTTGATGTAGGTATCCATAGCAGCTAATTCGGGAGGAGATAGGGAAAAGATCCGACCCCTGGGGGGGCAGGTGCCCGGAAACAGGTCGATGGGGCAATCGTAAGGTCTATGGGGTGGTAGTTTGGTGGCCCTCTGTTTGCTAAATACCGGTTTGAGGTCATGGTAACACTCAGGAACTCGGGACAGGTCGATGGATTCTAGAGACTCGGGAGGGGAACTCGGGGAACTTGGGAAGATACAAGTGGCTTGGCACGTAGGACCCCACTGCTTGATAGTGCCCACAGACCAGTCGATGTGAGGGTTATGGCTGTGAAGCCAGGGGTATCCAAGGACGAGAGGGAATTCGGAACACGAGGTCAGATGAAAGCTCATCACTTCCTGGTGTTGGGAAACTGAAAGTCGCAAGGGGGTAGTGACACGAGTGACAAGTCCAGATCCCAAAGGGCTTCCATCCAACGTAGTAACCCTTATGGGGTCACTTAGAGGTTCAGAGGGAACGCCATTCTCCTTCGCCCAGACACCATCCATGAAGTTACCTGCGGCTCCAGAGTCTACCAAGGCTTGAAGGGGAAGCTCGTGGTTGTCCCAGGAAAGGGTAACTGGAATGAGCAGGCGGGAGTTCGATGGATGGGAGGAGGTTATGTTTCCCGTTACAGTCCTCCCAGGCCTGCACGGGAGAGTGCGTTTTCCCTGGAGCCCGGGACACGTGGAGAGGAAATGGCCCGGTTTGCCGCAATATAGACAGCATCGCTCCCTTATCCGGCAGTCTCTCTCAGCCTGGGAGATGCGTCCAGCCTGCATGGGTTCCGGTGGAGTCAGCGAGGATAAAGGTGGAGACTCGGAGCTGGGACCGATAGGAGCTAGGGTGAGAGATCTACGGTTGAGCTCTCTCTCTCTCAGACGCTGGTCTATGCGTGAAGCCAACTTGATCAGGGACTCGAGGTTGTCCGGTGGTTCCCGAGTGGCCAGTTCATCTTGGATGGTGTCGGAAAGACCCTTCAAAAAGCACACTGTGAGCGCCTCGTCGTTCCAGCCACTCGCTGCTGCCACCGTGCGGAACTGGATGGCATAGTCCGTCACGCAGCGCCGACCTTGGCTGAGAGTCAGGAGCTGTTTGACTGAGTCAGGACCGCTGGTGGGATCTTGAAACACTCGCTTGAATTCTTCAGCAAAGGTAGAGTAGCTGGCACAGCAGGGACTTTGGGCATCCCACACAGCAGTAGCCCAGGCTAGGGCTTTTTCCGACAGCAGGGTGATGATATATGCTATCTTGGACCGGTCGGTGGGAAACGACGAGGGTTGCAGCTCGAAGGAGAGAGAACATTGGGTGAAAAACCCCTTACAAACACTTGGATCACCTGAGAACCGTTGGGGAGGCGGCAGACGAGGTTCAGCCAGGGGGTTAACTGCCACGGGCACTTGAATCTGATGAACTGGAGCAGAAGCGGTTGCAGGAGAAAGTTGATCAGAAATCTGTTTTATGGAAGTCATCATCTCCGACAGAATTTGAGAATGTCCAGCCAGTAAGGCCTCTTGCTGAACCAGAGCAGCTTCGTGACGTTGGACAGTCCCCTCGTGGTGGGACAGCATGGGAAAAAAGTCCTGGGTACTGGCTGCCTCTGGGTTCATATTAATGGCTCAGTGTTTCCGTCAGGACCCGGTGCGAGAAACAGTCACTAATAATCAGCAGAACCCAGAAGATGAGGCAGACACAGTAGTTCTAGAGATGGTGGTTTAATAAAAGAACAAAAACTTCAGGCAAAGAATCTAAATCCACAATGTCCAAACATAAAGCCAAGAGGCACAAAATGGAAATCCTCAAAAATGCAAAAGAAACTCCACAAAGTGGTAAAAACAGCAGAGAAAAACAAACCTCCAAAGACTACTCAAAAATACACACAAGAACTAAACCAGAGAACCTCTGGAAAATCCAATAAGAGAAATATATTTACAGAACAAGGCTTGGGCTGGGGCTGGGTGCTAACTTACAAACACTGAGCAAAGAACTGAGGAACACACAGGGTTTAAATACAAACAAGGGAACGACCTACAAGTGCAAACAATAAAAGAGCAAGGAAAAAACAAAAGGTTCAAAAAAGGTGCAATGGGGACATCTAGTGACAAAACCAGAACAGTCCTGGCCAAAACCTGACAAATAGTGCATATTATAATGACAGAATAGTGGATATTATAATGACAGAATAGTGGATATTATAATGACAGAATAGTGGATATTATAATGACAGAATAGTGGATATTATAATGACAGAATAGTGGATATTATAATGACAGAATAGTAGATATTATAATGACAGAATAGTGGATATTATAATGACAGAATAGTGGATATTATAATGTGTATACTGAATACAGAGTATCACTTCCTGAAGCTGCAACGTAACAAGGGTGTGTATTTACACAGGAGACGTCATTGTCGACAACCAGTAACCTAGCAGACATTAAACAAATGCCTGAGAGGTGTTTCTGTCTCTCTGGTCCTGATGAGAAAAAATACACTGGTGGGGAGGTTCTCTTCTGTCCTGTTGAACCAATCCAGTAACTGTGGAGGAGGAGTTAAGATGTTGTGATGCTTTGTTAACGTCCAATAGAGGAAGTCACGTCACAGGATCTCTTTCCATTTCCCCTGAATGTTTCTGAGGGTGTTGTACCAGAGATGACAGAGAAAGGAGATTCACTAAAAACACACCACTTCAATACAGCTACGACCCCATTGAAGGTGACATTTTACACAGTTAAGGTCTGTGTGTGTGTGTGTGTGATCATAAAAGCTTCCTTTTCAACTGAATAAGACCCTTTTCTATGTACTGAACACAACCCCTATTACTGTAGTCCATTTACTGTACTGTCATATTCTGATCAATATTAAAACATTTACACCTCTCTTCTTTCATCTGGTTGATTAACCTTTATTAGTCACATCTGTCACATGTATATTTCATTCAGTGGAATTGAGTTTATACAGAAACAAGATTGTTGTGTCAAGAATTTAACAAATAAACATTCTACAGACAACAATATTTACAAACACCAAGAAGCCCAATAACAACAAATTATTTCTAAATGAAACCAGTTTTTACAAGACAGTGTGGTGATTCATTCTATTAATGAATGACTCTAGTTAACAACGTCTGTCAACTTCAATGGTGTTTATTGATGAATATTTACAATCATATGTTTACACACTAGAGAGATATTCTACATTGTTGCTCCAGTGTGTCTTACTGAACCTTGATCAGAGGGAAACATCACGTTGTATTTTTATTTTCTATTTGTATTTATATGTTATATATATGTATATATTTTAATGGATCCCCATTGACTGCTGCCAAGGCAGCATCTCTTCTTCCTGGGGTCCAGCAAAATTAAGGCAGTTTATACAATTTTAAAAACATTACAATACCCGGGACAGACAGCAGCACTCACAGCATATAAAGCCCAGCAGAGCTGCAGGATCCTGGGACAGACAGCAGCACTCACAGCATATAAAGCCCAGCAGAGCCGCAGGATCCATCATAAAATAAAAGTATATAAAAACACGGTCAGCTTTACAAAAACAATGAACCTCTCGTTCAGCTCTCAGCTTCCAACAGCACCCAACAACAAACATAAGTCGCGCACAGATAACGTCAGCAGGTCCAAGTTGTGTTTGACACAGGGACACTGAGGAGTCATAAACCAGAAACCCTGGATAGAGGGGCTCAGTGAATGTGGTGTGGAATGTGTACAGGTGGGTCAGTGTGTCAGAGGAGACTCTGTAGAAGGACAGAGTGCCGGCTGGCCAGTCCAGATACACTCCTACTCTGTGGGAGCTGGAGGGGGGGACGCCTATGAGAGTGGTATTATTATTGTGCCAGGCAGTGTAAAGGTTGTCAGAGCAGACCAGACTCCAGGACTTGTCATTCCATCCAATCAGACTGTCCTCACCCTCTCCTCTCCTGCTGATTCCTTTATATGTCACTCCTATAGCAGCCCTTAATCCACTCCACTCTACCTCCCAGTAACAGCACCCAGTCAGACCCTCTCTACACAGCACCTGCTTCCTGTAGTCAAATCTCTCTGAGTGATTAGGATACGGCTGCTCCTCTCTCCCCTCTCCTCCTCTCTCCGTCACCTTTCTGTTCTCCTCAAACAGAGAGAGGAGTCTGTTTACTGTGTTTGGGTCCAGTGTGAGATCACAGGCATCTGATGGATGAAACCAGACACAATATTAGAAATCAAAAGGAGAAGTTAAGGTAACTTGAGACTTGTTGAATGATCATATGCTATACTGTATGGTTTTATAAAACACACTTATTCACATTAATTACACACATACTCAAACACCTGTACGCATTGATGAACACACACTCACATCCTGAACACACACACATGCTGGACACACACACACACACACACACACACGGGACACACACACACCTTCATGTATGCATGCATGAACACACACACATTTCTAATGTAACAAGAACACGCCACACACACACAGACACAAACATTGTCAAAGCAACTCTTTATAAACGTTGGTGTCCCTGATTTCTGCTTCTGTAGAACTACAGCTTATATTTAATGACCAATAAGTAATGATGGTGGTCTTTGACTTTGACTTAACTTGAATTAAGACTTATTCTTAGTCATATTCTTCACAGCAGTCAACACTCACATTTTCTAAGCCCAGGATTCATTGTGTACTCTCCACCATGTTCCACACTGTAGGGGTAAGCAGAAGAACAGACAGTCATTGAGGGATACACGTCAAACTCACACACCTACACAAGTACACACGCACACACACACACACACACACACACACACACACACACACACACACACACACACACACACACACACACACACACACACACACACACACACACACACACACACACACACACACACACACACACACACACACACAGTCTGCATATAACTTTGTCCAAGTGGTGATAAGAATATTTGTCTTAACTGGTCTGATAACTCAAACATGTCTGATATGAACATTGACATAAACCCTCTACATACTTGAGTTTCTCCTGTCTGCAGTGTGGATCCTCCAGTCCAGCAGAGAGCAGTCTGACTCCTGAGTCTCCTGGGTGATTGTTACTCAGGTCCAGCTCTCAGGTGTGAGGGGTTTGACTTCAGAGCTGAGACCAGAGAAGCACAGCCTTCCTCTGTGACTAGACAGCCTGACAGCCAGCAAAGAGTCAAATCATATTAAAACCACACTGCTATTCTTTGGTGGTGAAAAAAGTGGCAGTATATTTGTTTTAACCTGCCATACCTATTCATAAATTAATGAATGTGTATTAAAGTACTCAAAAGTATAGTATTTGGTCCCATATTCTTTGAACACGATGACTACATCAAAATACACTAACCTCTCACCATTAACCTCAAATAAAAGGTGACATTCTGTACTGTCGTCTATTATAAAACGTTTTATCTCAAATCTAAATTGCTGGAGTATAGAATCAATTTGAAAACTGTAAGCTTCCCTGTCCAAACACATATGGTGTGGACTATGTGTGCATGCTAAACACATGTGGATCTGGTGAACAGTTATCACTTGTTGACCAACTACAGGAATACTGACCTCAGAGTCTCCAGTTTACAGTGGGGATTCCCCAGTCCAGCAGAGAGGAGCTTCACTCCTGAATCCTTCAGGTCATTGTTACTCAGGTCCAGCTCTCTGAGGTGTGAGGGGTTTGACTTCAGAGCTGAGACCAGAGAAGCACAGCCTTCCTCTGTGACTTGACAGCCTGACAGCCTGCAAAGAGTCAAATCATATTAAAACCACACTGATATTCTTTGGTGGTGAAAATAGTGGCAGTATATATTTTTCAACATATTCAGATATATCAGTGTCCTGAAACCTGCCATATCTATTCATAATTGGATGAGTGTATCATTATTAGAAATTATCATAATATTGCTAGTAGAGAGAAAAATGTATTGTATGAATATTTGAGTAGACTGACCAGACCAGTTTTAGAAGCAGTATCAGTCAGAAGACAGACATTGAGGTATCAAATTTAGATTGTATTGAGTATACAGTCCACACCATATCTATTTTGACAGTGAAGCTAACATTTTAAATGTGGCTCTATACTCCAGCATATTGGATTTGAGATCAAATGTTTTATATGATGTGCCTCTTTCTCTTCTCTCAATCTGACCGCATATTTACCAATTCCCCTTCTGTGAACTCCGGTCAAAACCGTAAGGCACAACTATTCCTTGGACAGGGAAGCTTACAGGAGGAGTCACCTGTGACAGTATTCATAAAGAGGAGGAGTGCTGCTCTAGGATCAGTGTGCCTGGGATATGCTGATCTTAGATGGAATACTGTGGCATGTCAACACCTTAGAATTTCTGACATCTGGTAGGCCATTTTATACTTTCTGACATCTGGTAGGCCATATTATAATTTCTGACATCTGGTAGAACATATTATAATTTCTGACATCTGGTAGGCCATATTATAATTTCTGACATCTGGAAGCCCATTTGTTTGTCAACTATAGTTATATACATGCAGATTCTCTTCTGTCATAACTTGTTGAAGACTAAATAAAGTAGTGCTCAGCAGAATAATGTTTTACATCGATAGACTAAATAAAGTAGTTCTCTCCAGAATAATGTTTTACATTGATAGACTAAATAAAGTAGTTCTCTCCAGAATAATGTTTTACATTGATAGACTAAATAAAGTAATGCTCAGCAGAATAATGTTTAACATTGATAGACTAAATAAAGTAGTGCTCAGCAGAATAATGTTTTACATTGATAGACTAAATAAAGTAGTTCTCTCCAGAATAATGTTTTACATTGATAGAATGAATGCATTATTAATCTAGTTAACCCAGGTAAAGTTGTCTGTTTTGTTTAGGGACACATTAATTCCAGAACAGTGAAAGATTGGTCCTGTGCAAAATGTCCAAATGTCATCAGTTTGACCCGTTTTAAGGAAATGAAAAGCTGAGAAAACTACTAAATACTTTTAATCTTGGGTGCATATTTTATGTAGTTGAAATACTGTCTGCTTGAATAACAGAATCAAAGATAACACATTACATGCCCATTCCCAAATAAACCATATTTCTCCACTCCTGTTCCCAAAGACAACATGTGCATTTGTTGTATCATGCTTAATTCTGCAGGAGTTAATATCACACTACAGCTGAGAGGTTATAGGCCTACATTCAGTATCCCTATTTTAGTTACTATTCCATTTAACCCAAATTAACTTCAAATAGGAATATTGTGTTTATTCATGGATACAGGGATACTCCTGAGCGGGATATCAAAGGTGCAAGTTAACAGTTTATCCCGAAAAAAAACCTTAAGCAGAATATGAGCTACTATCATAACACTGTGCGAGTGTAAACGTGGTCACTGTTATAAAGTCTAGTCTACAGCAGGTGTTTACTGCCCAGTGTTGCCAACTAATTTTCAGGGTAAGTTGCTAGAGGCAGGTTGATTTGTTGCTAAATGACGTTGTGATGTCATTACGTAGAATACACAATAACGTTACTCAAATTGGCAGGCCATTTCAACGAAAAATATGATTTGACATTTGTTCAGGTACAGACTCCCACTCTTTTCTGTTCTTCTGGCTGTACAATTTTGATTGAGACATGTTGTAAGTTCTGTTCAAGATCAAACATTCGTGACCAACTATATTCATTGGGTTTGGCTCGTCTAACCCGTACTACTGCAGTCAGCTAACAATGATTTGCAATTTGCTGTAATTGCTGCAGGCCTGCTGCAGCCTGTGCACGAGGTGAGCGCCTGCTGCTGACGTCACTCACAATGCACTTTTGCAGCCAGGCACGTGTGTTGTGACTGAGTGTGTGACAGAGAACATCGTTTTTGTCTCATTTAGAGGGTAAATGCGTGCATTTTAGCATTTGAGTCACTTTTCAAAAGTTGCTAAAAGTTCAAAATACATTTTTAAAAGTAGCTAAATTTGTTGCTAGGTGCTGTTTGAAAAAAAAGTTGCCAGGGTAGTCTGAAAAGTTGCTAAATCTAGCAACAAAATTGCTAAGTTGGCATCACTGTTACTGCCATCTAGTGGAACATACCAATTAAACACATTTATGAGGGTGTGGAGACGGCTGAGAGGAAAGTACATTTGTTGTTTTGTACAGGATCCATTTTGAGACGACAGCAGAAACCACTATTTGGAGAGTAAAACATAAAGTAAGTATTTCTGAACAATCTATTCTAAAGGACAGAGTCAGAGAATGAATATCTGGAATGAGATATTACTAGTTAGTAGAACTGCTACTTGATCTTAGTTGCTGACAAACAGGAGTTTATCAGTCAAAAGTCTGGTAAAGATGGGGGAGCTGTTAAATTATCGGGTTTAATGTTTATCTCAGGGTTTCTTAATATTTTGGTTATTGCCCAGCACTTGCACACCTGATTCATAGCCCAGCACTTGCACACCTGATTCAACTAATCATAAAATATTTTAAGACAGTTTAATATTTAAGGCATATAAATGAACATTCTCAAATTAAAACATGTTTGGTTTGTAGGCTTGTTTACAATTATATACTTAAGAGTAATTCACGTTTCTTGATGAAAAAACTCAACTAAATCTGGTCTCGAGTAAATTATACATTTAGCTAAAATAATGTATTGAAGATTGACTACAAATAATAAAATAAGCTGAAGATTCGAAACAATGTCACTATTTACTGCATGCGACTCACTGTTAGCTCCACCCTCTGGTTACTGTTGTTATATAAAGGAGTGACGTCATGACGACAGTTGAAACTGAACATAAAGTATCTCTGCAGGGTACACGTCGTCTCCTCTAACTTTTGTTTTATTTACATGGAAAAGGCCTCTTATCGTCGCACTCACATAGGCCAAGGCTCCGTTCACTCCCTCTCTCTCTCCTCAGCAAGCAGCAGGCGCACTTGGAGTGAGCAGCCTGAACCAGTTTCACGTTTTATTGAGTTGCAATTGGCTGACACAGAAAACAAACTCGCATAGTTTTAAATTCATTCGATTTTTCTTGAAGGTTGGGTGATTTCTTGAAATTCATTGTTATAACATTTTCAAACACCCAGCACTAGAAACAGATCAGGGATGGGCAAGCAGAATTTTCTTCCAGCCCTATTTTAAACATATAGTTCACACTAATTACAAAATATAAAATGTTTGTGTACTAAGCAGTCTATGGACAAGCAGACTGCAATCTATGATTTGGTTACTCACTGCCACCAACCATTAATATAACAATTTCCTGTGCAAAACCTTGGTATAGTGTTAACACTCTGGCATGTGTAGAACCTTGTTGTAGTGGGAACACTCTCTGGCATGTGTAGAACCTTGGTGTCGTGGTAACACTCTCTGGCATGTGTAGAACCTTGGTGTCGTGGGAACACTCTCTGGCATGTGTAGAACCTTGTTGTAGTGGTAACACACTCTGGCATGTGTAGAACCTTGGTGTCGTGGTAACACTCTCTGGCATGTGTAGAACCTTGTTGTAGTGGTAACACTCTCTGGCATGTGTAGAACCTTGGTGTAGTGGTAACACTCTCTGGCATGTGTAGAACCTTGTTGTAGTGGTAACACTCTGGCATGTGTAGAACCTTGGTGTAGTGGTAACACTCTCTGGCATGTGTAGTGGTAACACTCTCTGGCATGTGTAGTGGTAACACTCTCTGGCATGTGTAGTGGTAACACTCTGGCATGTGTAGAACATTGGTGTAGTGGTAACACTCTCTGACATGTGTAGAACCTTGTTGTAGTGGTAACACTCTGGCATGTGTAGAACCTTGTTGTAGTGGTAACACTCTCTGGCATGTGTAGAACCTTGGTGTAGTGGTAACACTCTCTGGCATGTGTAGAACCTTGTTGTAGTGGTAACACTCTCTGGCATGTGTAGAACCTTGTTGTAGTGGTAACGCTCTCTGGCATGTGTAGAACCTTGGTATAGTGGTAACACTCTCTGACATGTGTAGAACCTTGGTGTCGTGGGAACACTCTGGCATGTGTAGAACCTTGTTGTAGTGGTAACGCTCTCTGGCATGTGTAGAACCTTGGTGTCGTGGTAACACTCTCTGGCATGTGTAGAACCTTGGTGTCGTGGGAACACTCTCTGGCATGTGTAGAACCTTGTTGTAGTGGTAACACACTCTGGCATGTGTAGAACCTTGGTGTCGTGGTAACACTCTCTGGCATGTGTAGAACCTTGTTGTAGTGGTAACACTCTCTGGCATGTGTAGAACCTTGGTGTAGTGGTAACACTCTCTGGCATGTGTAGAACCTTGTTGTAGTGGTAACACTGGCATGTGTAGAACCTTGGTGTAGTGGTAACACTCTCTGGCATGTGTAGTGGTAACACTCTCTGGCATGTGTAGTGGTAACACTCTCTGGCATGTGTAGTGGTAACACTCTGGCATGTGTAGAACATTGGTGTAGTGGTAACACTCTCTGACATGTGTAGAACCTTGTTGTAGTGGTAACACTCTGGCATGTGTAGAACCTTGTTGTAGTGGTAACACTCTCTGACATGTGTAGAACCTTGTTGTAGTGGTAACGCTCTCTGGCATGTGTAGAACCTTGGTGTTGTGGTAACACTCTCTGGCATGTGTAGAACCTTGTTGTAGTGGTAACACTCTCTGGCATGTGTAGAACCTTGGTGTCGTGGTAACACTCTGGCATGTGTAGAACCTTGGTGTCGTGGTAACACTCTCTGGCATGTGTAGAACCTTGGTGTCGTGGTAACACTCTCTGGCATGTGTAGAACCTTGTTGTAGTGGTAACACTCTCTGGCATGTGTAGAACCTTGGTGTCGTGGTAACACTCTGGCATGTGTAGAACCTTGGTGTCGTGGTAACACTCTGGCATGTGTAGAACCTTGGTGTTGTGGTAACACTCTCTGGCATGTGTAGAACCTTGGTGTAGTGGTAACACTCTCTGGCATGTGTAGAACCTTATTGTAGTGGTAACACTCTCTGGCATGTGTAGAACCTTGTTGTAGTGGTAACACTCTCTGACATGTGTAGAACCTTGGTGTAGTGCTAACACTCTAGAATGTGTAGAACCTTAAATCAGTTTTATAACATTTTTTTACCAGCATGTCACATGTGCAACAAGAGGGGGAAAAAAACTCTAGACCTCCTTTACTCCACACACAGAGATGCATACAAAGCTCTCCCCCGCCCTCCAATTGGCAAATCTGACCATAATTCTATCCTCCTGATTCCTGCTTACAACAAAAACTAAAGGAGGAAGTACCAGTGACTCGCTCAATACGGAAGTGGTCAGATGACGCGGATGCTATGCTACAGGACTGTTTTGCTAGCACAGACTGGAATATGTTCCGGGATTCATCCAATGGCATTGAGGAGTATACCACCTAAGTCATCGGCTTCATCAATAAGTGCATTGACGACGTCGTCCCCACAGTGACCGTACGTACAGTACATAACCCAACCAGAAGCCATGGATTACAGGCAACATCCGCATCGAGCTAAAGGCTAGAGCTGCTGCTTTCAAGGAGCGGGACACTAATCCGGACGCCTATAAGAAATCCTGCTATGCCCTCAGACGAACCATCAAACAAGCAAAGCATCAATACAGGATTAAGATTGAATCCTACTACACCGGCTCTGACACTCGTCAGATGTGGCAAGGCTTGAAAACTATTACAGACTACAAAGTGAAACCCAGACGCGAGCTGCCCAGTGACGCAAACCTACC
Organism: Salvelinus namaycush; assembly: GCF_016432855.1. NCBI lineage: Eukaryota > Metazoa > Chordata > Actinopteri > Salmoniformes > Salmonidae > Salvelinus > Salvelinus namaycush. The sequence goes on from NW_024060230.1 coordinate 253,310, forward strand.
AGATGAGCTAAATGCCTTTTATGCTCGCTTCGAGGAAAGCAACACTGAAGCATGCACGAGAGCACCAGCTGTTCTGGATGAATGTTTGATAACGCTCTCGGGAGCCGATGTGAGCAAGACCTTTAAACAGGTCAACATTCACAAAGCCGCGGGCCAGATGGATTACCAGGACGTGTACTCAAAGCATGCACGGACCAACTGGCAAGTGTCTTCGCTGACATTTTCAACCTCTCCCTGACTGAGTCTGTAATGTTTCAAGCAGACCACCATAGTCCCTGTGTCCAAGGAAGCAAAGGTAACCTGCCTAAATGATTACGCCCGTAGCTTTGAAAGGCTGGTCATGCCTCACATCAACAGCATCCCGGATACCCGGATACCCTAGACCCACTCGCAAACCGCCCCAACAGATCCACAGATGACGCAATCTCAATCGCACTCCACACTGCCCTTTCCCACCTGGACAAAAGTAACACCTTTGTGAGAATGCTGTTCACTGACTACAGCTCAGTGTTCAACACCATAGTGCCCTCAAAGCTCATCACTAAGCTAAGGACCCTGGGACTAAACACCTCCATCTTCAACTGGATCCTGGACTTCCTGACGGGCCGCCCGCAGGTGGTAAGGGTAGGCAACAACACATCTGCCATGCTGATCCTCAACACTGGGGCCCCTCAGGAGTGTGTACTTAGTCCCCTCCTGTATTCCCTGTTCATCCACGACTGCGTGGCCAAACACGACTCCCACCCCATCATTAAGTTTGCTGACGACACAATAGTGGTAGGCCTGATCACCGACAACGATGAGACAGCCTCAAGGGAGGAGGTCAGAGAACTGGCAGTGTGGTGCCATGACAACAACCTCTCCCTTAATGTGAGCCAGATGAAGGAGCTGATCGTGGACTACAAGAAAAGGTGGGCCGAACAGGCCCCCATTAACATCAACGGGGCTGTAGTGGAGCGGGTCGAGAGTTTCATGTTCCTTGGTGTCCACAACGATCTATCATGGTCCAAGCACACCAAGACAGTCGTGAAGAGGGCACGACAAAACCTTTTTCCCCTCAGGAGACTGAAAAGATTTGGCATGGGTCTCCAGATCCTCAAAAGGTTCTACAGCTGCACCATTGAGAGCATCCTGACCGGTTGCATCACCGCCTGGTATGGCAACTGCTCGGCATCTGAGGCGCTACAGAGGGTAGTGCATCACTGGGGCCAAGCTTCCTGCAATCCAGGACCTATATAATAGGCGGTGTCAGAGGAAAGCCCATAAAATTGTCAGAGACTCCAGTCACCCAAGTTATAGACTGTTTTCTCTGCTACCGCACGGCAAGTGGTACCGGAGCGCCAAGTCTAGGACCAAAAGGCTCCTTAACAGCTTCTACCCCCAAGCCATAAGACTGCTGAACAATTAATCAAATGGCCACCGGACTATTACATTGACCCTTCTAGGGGTTGTGCCAGTGGGCAATGACATTCACATAGCAAATCTCACGCCAAGCTTTTTTCAAAAGTTGGCAACCCTGTTCACTGCTACTCGTCTCAATTTTTGTGACATTATGCAAATATTTCGTAAAAGGGGGGAGGGGACCGCATCGGACATGGTGTGAATGGTTTTGTGTGTCAAAATCGGAATCCTTATTTTTTTTATCGAATTGGGACAAATAAATCGCTACATCAAAAAGTACTCGTTTCATGGAACGACCCCGGCTGTGTGGTTGCTGGGGTAGACAGCGCCCAAGACATACTATTATAAATGTGAGTCGTCGTTAGCTCTATATAGGGTGCCGTGTATAGGTGACTTCAAATCGGAGCCACAACTCGACTGTGTGGTGACCAGGTTGCTCGGGTAGACAGCGCCCAAGACACGTTTCTCCTTAACCTACCACAGCCCAGTTATAGGCGCCGGTTTGGAGAAAAGTTAGGTTCCGACGGTTTCTATACAGATATACACACAAACAATCCGGACGAGGAATGTGTCACGGATTCTAGATATGCCTTCAGTAATAGGTTTTTCGGAAACAATTGGTAACCCCCTGAAATGTTTTGCCGAATAGCAGCCCTATTTTTACGGCCTCCACATTGTATGGGCTCCCGAGTGGCGAAGCGGTCTAAGGCACTGCATCTCAGTGCAAGAGGTGTCACTGCAGTCTCTGGTTCGAATCCAGGCTGCATCACATCTGGCTGTGATTGGGAGTCCAATAGGGCGGTTCACAATTGGCCCAGCGTCGTCTGAGTTTGGCTGGGGCAGGCCGTCATTGTAAATAAGAATTTGTTCTTAACTGACTTGCCTAGTTAATTTTTTTTTAAAGCCACCTGTGAGGATGATAAGTTGTTGGATATTCAATAGTTCAATAGTCTCAGGCTTGTGATATGGTCCTTTATCATTGTGACCGACCTGATGGTCTAAAATTCAAAAGAAAATGTGATTTGTATACGATGATTGTTTTAGTCAAATATTATACAGTATCTGTTGGTAAATGTTTTATTTCTAATAGATGTTATGAATAATAGAGAACAATTGATATTCAAGACTATCTTGTCACTGTGTTAACCACAACCAACATGTTGGATCTCTGTTTAGGGCTCAGTGCTCTAAAATGAGTCTCTCTGGGGAGAGAGAGGAGGGGGGCCCTGCCTCTAAAAGGAGTCTCTCTGGGGAGAGAGAGGAGGGGGGCCCTGCCTCTAAAAGGAGTCTCTCTGGGGTGAGAGAGGAGGGGGGCCCTGCCTCTAAAAGGAGTCTCTCTGGGGTGAGAGAGGAGGGGGGCCCTGCCTCTAAAAGGAGTCTCTCTGGGGTGAGAGAGGAGGGGGGCCCTGCCTCTAAAAGGAGTCTCTCTGGGGTGAGAGAGGAGGGGGGCCCTGCCTCTAAAAGGAGTCTCTCTGGGGTGAGAGAGGAGGGGGGCCCTGCCTCTAAAAGGAGTCTCTCTGGGGTGAGAGAGGAGGGGGGCCCTGCCTCTAAAAGGAGTCTCTCTGGGGAGAGAGAGGAGGGGGGCCCTGCCTCTAAAAGGAGTCGTCTCTCTGGGGAGAGAGAGGAGGGGGGCCCTGCCTCTAAAAGGAGTCTCTCTGGGGTGAGAGAGGAGGGGGGCCCTGCCTCTAAAAGGAGTCTCTGGGGTGAGAGAGGAGGGGGGCCCTGCCTCTAAAAGGAGTCTCTCTGGGGAGAGAGAGGAGGGGGGCCCTGCCTCTAAAAGGTGTCTCTCTGGGGAGAGAGAGGAGGGGGGCCCTGCCTCTAAAAGGAGTCTCTCAGGGGAACATGACACCAAAGCTAAGAGGTAAGATGATAATATTTAAAATGACAAATAAATATATATTTAATAATTAAGTTCCCCAGCTGAGCTCAGAGTAAATGAGACTAAATGCTTAATACTGTATGACTACAAACATCATTCAAATTTCAGAATTATCATAATTAACCTTTCAACTCTCCTATTGCTAACACCTCAATATCTGTGTCTCAATATCTGCTGATGTAAAAAGGGCTTTATAAATTAATTTGATTGATACTACTACTGATGATACTATTACTTCCTGTACCACAGCAGTCTCCAACGCTACCAGGCTGTATCACAAACGGCTGTGATTGGGAGTCCCATAGGGCGCCGCACAATTGGCCCAGTGTCATCTGTGTTTGGCCAGCGTAGGCCGTCATTGTAAATAAGAAATGTTTTTAAATGTTTTTAAAAAGAATTTGTTCTTAACTGACTTGCTTCTGTTAGGTTCTAATTTTTCAGAGTAAATAACTCACGGACGCTAGAGAAGCTTAACCACGTTTAATTCTTCCCAAAGGGCCGACACAGCTGTATTCAGACAGACATGTTCCCTCCATTACAAGTATATATACTCCACTTTGTATATATAGGAACTAGGAACAGTGGGTTTACTGCCTAGTTCAGGGGCAGAACAACAGATTTTTACATTGTCAGCTCAGGGATTCGATCTTGCAATCTTCCGGTTACTAGTCCAACGCTCTAACCACTAGGCTAGCTGCCGCCCCATTTGCTAATACTACTGCTGCTACAACTGCTGCTGCTACTACTACTACTACTACCACCACTACTATTACTACTATTGCCACTACTCCTGCTGCTACTGCTATTACTGCTACTACTAGTGCTGCTGCTACTGCTATCACTACCACCACTGTTACTACTACTACTAATACTTTTACTACTACTACTAATACTTTTACTACTACTACTAATACTTTTACTGCTACTACTACGACTACTACTATTACTAGGTGGATTCCTCTTGGTTTTTAAACTGAGATAAAAAAAATCACTGTATGTTTGCCAGGGTCCAGCAGAAGAGACCAGACTCAACTGGACCCAGCTGTGTGTCCATGAAGAGTGACCGGTCTATGGAGCTACCACTCAAATTCAGAAAAGGAGATTGTACCACTGATCCAGGGTAAGAACTGAAAAATGTGACAGTGTTTTACATACCACTACTACTACTGCTACTGCTGCCACTACTACTACTACTGCTATTACTAGGTGGATTCCTCTTGGTTTTTAAACTGAGATTAAAAAAAATCACTGTATGTTTGCCAGGGTCCAGCAGAAGAGACCAGACTCACCTGGACCCAGCTGTGTGTCCATGAAGAGTGACCGGTCTATGGAGCAGCCACTCAAATTCAGAAAAGTAGATTGTACCACTGATCCAGGGTAAGAACTGAAAAATGTGGCAGTGTTTTACATACTACTACTACTACTGCTACTGCTGCCACTACTACTGGTACTACCACTACTACTACTACCACTACTACTACTACTACTACTACTACTACTACTACCACTGCTACTACTACTACTGCTACTACTACTACCACTGCTACTACTACTGCTACTGCTATTACTACTACTGCTAATGCTGCTACTAATGCTACTACTACTACTACTACAACTAATGCTACTACTAATACTACTACTAATGCTACTACTAATACTACTACTAATGCTGCTACTAATGCTGCTACTACTACTACTACAACTAATGCTACTACTACTACTACTGGTACTACTGCTACTACTACTGCTGCTACTACTGCTACTACTAATGCTACTACTACTACTAATGCTGCTACTACTACTAATACTACTGGTACTACTGCTACTACTACTACTACTACAACTAATGCTACTACTACTACTGCTGCTACTACTGCTGCTACTACTGCTACTACTAATGCTACTACTACTACTAATGCTACTGCAAGTGGTGGAAAAAGTACAGTGTTGTCATACTTGAGTAAAATTAAAGACTTAAACCACGACTACCACCACCACCACCACTACTACCACCACCACTACTACCACCACCACCACTACTACCACCACTACCACCACCACCACTACTACCACCACTACTACCACCACCACCACCACTACTACCACCACTACCACCACCACTACTACTACCACCACTACCACCACCACCACTACTACCACTACCACTACGACTACTACCACTACTACCACTACGATGCTACTACCACTACGATACTACTACCACTACGATACTACTACCACTACTACTACTACCACTACTATACTACTACCACTACTACTACCAACACCACCACCACGACTACCACCACCACCACTGCTACTACTACCACCACCACGACTAGCACCACTACTACTACTGCCACTACTACTACTACCACCACCACTACTACTGCTACTGCCACTACTACCATCACCACCACTACTACTACTACCACCACTACTACTACTACTGCCACTACTACCATCACCACCACTACTACTACTACTACTACTGCTACCACAACCACTGTGTGTAGATGGGTAAGAAAAAATTCAGCCTGTGTACTTTCTGAAGGCACTGTATACTACCACTACTACTACCACCACCACTACTACTACTACTACTACTACTACCACCACCACTACCACTACTACTACTACTGCTACCACAACCACTGTGTGTAGATGGGTAAGAAAAAATTCAGCCTGAGTACTTTCTGAAGGCACTGTATACCACTACTACTACTACTACTACTACTACTACTACTACTACTACTACTACCACTACTACTACTACCACTACTACCACCACTACCACTACTACTACTACCACCACCACCACTACTACTACTACTACTACTACTACTACTACTACTACTACCACAACCACTGTGTGTAGATGGGTAAGAAAAAATTCAGCCTGAGTACTTTCTGAAGGCACTGTATACCACTACTACTACTACTACCACTACCACCACCACTACTACTACTACTACTACTACCACTACTACTACTACTACCACAACCACTGTGTGTAGATGGGTAAGAAAAAATTCAGCCTGAGTACTTTCTGAAGGCACTGTATACCACTACTACTACTACTACTACTACTACTACTACGACCAATTCCTACTACTGCTGCTGCTGCTACTACCACTACTTCCTACTACTTCTTCCTACTACTACTTCCTACTACTACTACTAGGTAGATTCCTCTCACAGATATTGATTTTACAACTGATATTGATTATACAACTGATCCAGGGTAAGAACTGAAAAGTCAAGATTGTCATTTATCATGAAGATATTTCCATGGATTAACAAACCCATCTACAAATCAATCTAGTTCTTTGTTCCATTCTGATCATTAAAACATTCATGGTGTTACTGGAGGTCCATCTACTGTAAATGTCAAGGTCCTGATTCATACTATATGACTCTAAACATCACTAAGGTCCTGATTCATACTATATGACTCTAAACATCACTAAGGTCCTGATTCATACTATATGACTCTAAACATCACTAAGGTCCTGATTCATACTGTATGACTCCAAACATCACTAAGGTCCTGATTCATACTGTATGACTCTAAACATCACTAAGGTCCTGATTCATACTGTATGACTCCAAACATCACTAAGGTCCTGATTCATACTGTATGACTCCAAACATCACTAAGGTCCTGATTCATACTATATGACTCTAAACATCACTAAGGTCCTGATTCATACTGTATGACTCCAAACATCACTAAGGTCCTGATTCATACTATATGACTCTAAACATCACTAAGGTCCTGATTCATACTGTATGACGCCAAACATCAATAAACTTTCTTCAGTTCTTTCAGAGGATCAGTATTACGTTTCTCTCTCTCTCTCTGTCTGTCTGTTCTGCCAAAGGATCAGTAGTAACATCTACAAGTCTTTCTCTCTCCTTTATCTCTGTAGTGGATGGTCTACTCTGTTAGAGGATCAGTATCTCTCTCCCTCCTTTATCTCCATGGTGGATGGTCTACTCTGTTAGAGGATCAGTCCAGGTGTGCAGTGTGTCACCAGGTGCTGAGGGATCCAGTCTCTATCACCTGTGGACACAGGTTCTGCAGACAGTGCATCACCAGATACTGGGAGAAACCTGCTCCTTCAGGAGACTATGACTGTCCTCAGTGTAGAAAGAGATCCAGAACACGTCCTGTACTACAGCACCTGAGTGAACCTGATGATGCAAGAGGCTCTGAAAACAGTAATACCACTTGCACATGTGTGCTAAGTCAATACCTCAATATGATTTACAGTAGTTAACTACAATCACTTGAGATAATATAAGTTACTGTAGTTGTGGAAGGCCCACATTTCATCCTGTCAATGAATGTGTCTGATACACGTCCTTTTTACTCTTCCCTCTTAGTGGATGACAGCCTGCAGAGAGCCATAGTAAACCACAAAGACAGTCTGAAAAGGAGGTATGAATGTGTGAAAGAAGGCAAGGAAAAAGCAGGGAATCAAACTCCCCTCAACAGGATTTACACAGAGCTCTACATCACAGAAGGAGAGAGTGAAGGGGTTAACAATGAACATGAGGTGTGGCAGCTAGAGACAGCATCCAGGACACCAACCTCACATGACACAGCAATCCACTGCAATGACATCTTTAAACCCTTACCTGGCCAAGAGAGAAGCATCAGAACCGTGCTGACGAAGGGCATCGCTGGCATCGGAAAAACTGTCTCTGTGCAGAAGTTCATCCTAGACTGGGCTGAAGGGAAGGCAAACCAAGATGTGGATATCATATTTGTGCTTCCTTTCCGGGAGCTGAACTTGATCAAAGATCTCCAGTACAGTCTTCTCAGACTTTTAAATGACTTCCACACAGAACTAGACATAGACAATGCAAAGAAACTCACTGCCTGTAAAGCTATGTTCATCTTTGATGGTTTGGATGAAAGCAGACTTCCATTGGATTTCCAGCGCAACGAAACAGTGTCTGATGTCACCCAGACATCATCTGTTGATGTTCTGCTGACAAACCTCATCAAGGGGAATCTGCTTCCCTCTGCTCTCCTATGGATAACCTCCCGACCAGCAGCAACCAATCAGATCCCCCCTAAGTGTGTTGACCAGGTGACAGAGGTACGAGGGTTCAATGACCCACAGAAGGAGGAGTACTTCAGGAAGAGATTCAGTGATGAGGACCTGGCCAGCAGAATCATCTCACACATAAAGAAATCAAGGAGCCTCCACATCATGTGTCACATGCCAGTGTTCTGTTGGATTTCTGCAATAGTCCTTGAACACATGTTGAGTACAGACAAGAGGAGAGAGATGCCCACGACTCTGACTGAGATGTCCATACACTTCCTGCTCATGCAGACCAGCCTGACGAACCAGAAGTATCATGGAAGAGATGAGATGGATCAAGAGGAGCTCATGGAGTCAGATAAGGAAATTCTTCTGAAGCTGGGGAAGCTGGCGTTTGAAAATCTGGAGAAGGGTAACCTCATGTTCTATGGAGAAGACCTGAAAGAGTGTGGCATTGATGTCAAAGAAGCCTCAGTGTACTCAGGATTGTGCACACAAATCTTTAAAGAAGAATCTGTGTTATTTCAGAGAATGGTGTACTGCTTTGTTCATCTGAGCATTCAGGAGTTTCTCTCAGCTGTCTACATGTACCATTGTTACACAACCAAGAACATGGATGAACTGAAGCCCTTCCTCAAGAGAAAGTCTAGAGCTGCGTCTGAAGAGCTAACCTTGGATGAGCTGCTGAAGAATACCGTGGATAAAGCCTTGGAGAGTAAGAATGGACACCTGGACCTTTTTGTCCGCTTCCTTCATGGCATGTCACTGGAGTCCAATCAGAAACTCCTACGAGGTCTGGTGACACAGACAGAAAGCAGTCCAGAGAGCGTCCAGAAAACGATCCGATCCCTTAAGGTGATGCAGAGGAAGAACATCTCCCCTGAGAGGTGCATCAATCTCTTCCACTGTCTGATAGAGATGAAAGACCATTCAGTACAGGAGGAAATCCAAGAGTACTTGAGGTCAGAGGACAGATCCAAAAATCTCTCCCTTGCTCAGTGTTCAGCGCTGGCCTACATGCTGCAGATATCAGAGGAGGTTCTGGATGTGTTTGACCTGAAGGAATACAAGACATCAGAGGAGGGTCGTAGGAGACTGCTCCCAGCTGTAAGAGGCTGCAGGAAAGCTCTGTAAGTATTCATGTAAATAAAGCACACCAAAATAAACTCTTAAACTATAATTAAAACTGATTAAAAAAAAAAAAAAGTTGTTGCGGGCCTCCCTAGTGGCACTGCATCACTACAGATCCTGGTTTGATCCCAGGCTGTGTCGCAGCCGGCCGCGACCTTAGAGACCCATGAGGTGGCGCACAATTGGCCCAGTGTCATCTGGGTTAGGGGAGGGTTTGGCCGGCCGATGGGTCCTTGTCCCATCGTGCTCTAGCGACTCCTTGTGGCAGGCCTGGCGCAGTGCACGCTGACTTTGGTCGCCAGTTGTACGGTGTTTCCTCCGACACATTGGTGTGGGCTGGCTTCCGGGTTAAGCGAGCAGTGTGTAAGAAGCAATGCGGCTTAGCAGGGTCGTGTTTCGGAGGATGCACGGCTCTCAACCTTCGCCTCTCCCGAGTCCGTATGGGAGTTGCAGCAATGGGACAAGACTGTAACTACCAATTGAATACCACGAAATTGGGAAGAAAAATGGGTGAAAAAATAAATACAATTAACAAAAAAAGAAGACAATTTAAATTAAATTAAATTGCCGCATCAAGCCGTGTATCACGTTTTAAGATATGACCCAAATGCAGACAAGGTTGAAGAAACAAATGTATTCCTATAACAGGGCAATGCAAACGACAGGTCAAGGCAGGCAGGGGTCAATAATCCAGAGAGGGTGTAAAGGTACAGGACGGCAGTCAGGGTCAGGTCAGGCAGAGGTCGGTAATCCGGAGTAGTGGGGAAAAGGTACAGGATGGCAGACAGGGTCAGGTCAGGCAGGAATGGTCGAAACTGGGGAAAAAACGAAACTATAGGAAGGACAGGAGCAAGGGAAAAGAGCTGGTAGGTCTGACGAACAAAAAGAACTGGCAACAGACAGAGAACACAGGTATAAATACACAGGGGATAATGGGGAGATGGGCAACAAGCACAGAGACAGGTGAAACAGATCAGGACGTGACACCATGTATGAATGGTGTACACATTAGTCGTGCACTGGTAACTGTGTAAGGAAGGGAAGCTAAACGTACCGTTATAATAACTTGTCTGTCATGGTATTTACTCTGTGTTGACAGACTCACTGACTGTGAACTCACAGACACATCCTGTGAAGTGTTGGTCCCAGCTCTCAGTTCAAACTCCTCACACCTGAGAGAGCTGGATCTGAGTAACAATGACCTGAAGGATTCTGGAGTGAAGCTCCTCTCTGCTGGACTGGGGAATCCCCACTGTCAACTGGAGACTCTGAGGTCAGTGTTATTTTACTTGATCAGCAAGTGATAATTGTTCAGTACATCCATGTGTTGCTAATATAATAATGGGCCTTAATTGAGTGACTTATTTAAACTCACAGCCTGTAAAGCTATGTTCATCGTGGATGGTTTGGAGTCTATACCTGACGTTGTGTTGCTCTAATTAAACCTGGAGTCTATACCTGACGTTGTGTTGCTCTAATTAAACCTGGAGTCTATACCTGACATTGTGTTGCTCTAATTAAACCTGGAGTCTATACCTGACATTGTGTTGCTCTAATTACACCTGGAGTACGTTGTGTTGCTGTAATTAAACCTGGAGTCTATACCTGATGTTGTGTAGCTCTAATTAAACCTGGAGTCTATACCTGACATTGTGTTGCTCTAATTAAACCTGGAGTCTATACCTGATGTGTTGCTCTAACTAAACCTGGAGTCTATACCTGATGTGTTGCTCTAATTAAACCTGGAGTCTATACCTGACATTGTGTAGCTCTAATTAAACTTGGAGTCTATACCTGATGTTGTTAATTAAACCTGGAGTCTATGTTGTGTTGCTCTAATTAAACCTGGAGTCTATAATTGATGTTGTGTTGCTCCAATTAAACCTGGAGTCTATACCTGACATTGTGTAGCTCTAATTAAACCTGGAGTCTATACCTGACATTGTGTAGCTCTAATTAAACCTGGAGTCTATACCTGACGTTGTGTTGCTCTAATTAAACCTGGAGTCTATACCTGACATTGTGTTGCTCTAATTAAACCTGGAGTCTATACCTGATGTTGTTAATTAAACCTGGAGTCTATGTTGTGTTGCTCTAATTAAACCTGGAGTCTATACCTGATGTTGTGTTGCTCCAATTAAACATGGAGTCTATACCTGATGTTGTGTTGCTCCAATTAAACCTGGAGTCTATACCTGATGTTGTGTAGCTCTAATTAAACCTGGAGTCTATACCTGACGTTGTGTTGCTCTAATTAAACCTGGAGTCTATACCTGACATTGTGTTGCTCTAATTAAACCTGGAGTCTATACCTGACATTGTGTTGCTCTAACTAAACCTGGAGTCTATACCTGATTATTCTTGAACAAATTATAATTCAAACTGATCAAATAAAGTTGTATGCTCAGTGTTCACATTAGTCATGCACGGTAACAGTGTTAGCAGGGAAAGCTAAGCGTAACATAATACAACCTGTCTGTCATGGTATTTACTCTGTTGGCAGACTCACTGACTGTGAACTCACAGACACATCCTGTGAAGTGTTGGTCCCAGTTCTCAGCTCAAACCCCTCACACCTGAGAGAGCTGGATCTGAGTAACAATGACCTGAAGGATTCAGGAGTGAAGCTCCTCTCTGCTGGACTGGGGAATCCCCACTGTCAACTGGAGACTCTGAGGTCAGTATTCCTGTAGTTGGTCAACAAGTGAGAACCTTTTATTAGATCCAAATGTAATGGTTTTATATTAAACTGTTTACTCTGTATTTACAGACTCACTGGCTGTAAACTCACAGACACATCCTGTGAAGTTTTGGCCTCAGTTCTCAGCTCAAACCCCTCACACCTGAGAGAGCTGGATCTGAGTAACAATGACCTGAAGGATTCAGGAGTGAAGCTCCTCTCTGCTGGACTGGGGAATCCCCACTGTCAACTGGAGACTCTGAGGTCAGTATTCCTGTAGTTGGTCAACAAGTGATAACTGTTCACCAGATCCACATGTGTTTATAAAGTTTGTAAATCTGCAATCCACTCCCTTTGACTGACAATAAAGCTGCCACTTTCTTTTCACCATCAAAAAATAGAAGTTTTAAATCATGTTCAACTCTGCAGGTTGTCGCTCTGTGGAGTCCAAGAGGAAGGCTTTGATTCTCTGGTCTCAGCTCTGAGGTCAAACCCTTCACACCTGAGAGAGCTGGACCTGAGCTACAATCACCCAGGAGACTCAGGAGTCAGACTGCTCTCTGCTGGACTGGAGGATCCACACTGCAGACTGGAGAAACTCAAGTATGTAGAGGGTTTGTTTTAATCTGTGTTGATGATTGACATACTGTAATAAAGCTTGAGACCACCTGAGTGGAGAGACAGGTACTGGTAGATCAGAGTAGACCACCTGAGTGGAGAGACAGGTACTGTTGATCAGAGTAGACCACCTGAGTGGAGGGACAGGTACTGTTGATCAGAGTAGACCACCTGAGTGGAGGGACAGGTACTGTTGATCAGAGTAGACCACCTGAGTGGAGGGACAGGTACTGGTAGACCACCTGAGTGGAGGGACAGGTACTGTTGATCAGAGTAGACCCACCTGAGTGGAGGGACAGGTACTGTTGATCAGAGTAGACCCACCTGAGTGGAGGGACAGGTACTGTTGATCAGAGTAGACCACCTGAGTGGAGGGACAGGTACTGTTGATCAGAGTAGACCACCTGAGTGGAGGGACAGGTACTGGTAGACCACCTGAGTGGATGGACAGGTACTGTTAGATCAGAGTAGACCACCTGAGTGGAGGGACAGGTACTGTTGATCAGAGTAGACCCACCTGAGTGGAGGGACAGGTACTGGTAGATCAGAGTAGACCACCTGAGTGGAGGGACAGGTACTGTTGATCAGAGTAGACCACCTGAGTGGAGGGACAGGTACTGTTAGATCAGAGTAGACCACCTGAGTGGAGGAACAGGTACTGTTAGATCAGAGTAGACCACCTGAGTGGAGGGACAGGTACTGTTAGATCAGAGTAGACCTGAGTGGAGGGACAGGTACTAGTAGACCACCTGAGTGGAGGGACAGGTACTGGTAGATCAGAGTAGACCACCTGAGTGGAGGGACAGGTACTGTTGATCAGAGTAGACCACCTGAGTGGAGGGACAGGTACTGTTGATCAGAGTAGACCACCTGAGTGGAGGGACAGGTACTGTTGATCAGAGTAGACCACCTGAGTGGAGGGACAGGTACTGTTGATCAGAGTAGACCACCTGAGTGGAGGGACAGGTACTGGTAGACCACCTGAGTGGAGGGACAGGTACTGTTAATCAGAGTAGACCACCTGAGTGGATGGACAGGTACTGTTAGATCAGAGTAGACCACCTGAGTGGAGGGACAGGTACTGTTGATCAGAGTAGACCACCTGAGTGGAGGGACAGGTACTGTTGATCAGAGTAGACCACCTGAGTGGAGGGACAGGTACTGTTAGATCAGAGTAGACCACCTGAGTGGAGGGACAGGTACTAGTAGACCACCTGAGTGGAGGGACAGGTACTGTTAGATCAGAGTAGACCACCTGAGTGGAGGGACAGGTACTGTTAGATCAGAGTAGACCACCTGAGTGGAGGGACAGGTACTGTTAGATCAGAGTAGACCACCTGAGTGGAGGGACAGGTACTGGTAGACCACCTGAGTGGAGGGACAGGTACTGTTGATCAGAGTAGACCACCTGAGTGGAGGGACAGGTACTGTTGATCAGAGTAGACCACCTGAGTGGAGGGACAGGTACTGTTGATCAGAGTAGACCTCCTGAGTGGAGGGACAGGTACTGGTAGATCAGAGTAGACCACCTGAGTGGAGGGACAGGTACTGTTAGATCAGAGTAGACCACCTGAGTGGAGGGACAGGTACTGGTAGATCAGAGTAGACCTGAGTGGAGGGACAGGTACTGGTAGATCAGAGTAGACCTCCTGAGTGGAGGGACAGGTACTGGTAGATCAGAGTAGACCACCTGAGTGGAGGGACAGGTACTGTTGATCAGAGTAGACCCACCTGAGTGGAGGGACAGGTACTGTTGATCAGAGTAGACCACCTGAGTGGAGGGACAGGTACTGGTAGATCAGAGTAGACCACATGAGTGGAGGGACAGGTACTGGTAGACCACCTGAGTGGAGGGACAGGTACTGTTAGATCAAAGTAGACCACCTGAGTGGAGGGACAGGTACTGTTAGATCAGAGTAGACCACCTGAGTGGAGGGACAGGTACTGTTGATCAGAGTAGACCACCTGAGTGGAGAGACAGGTACTGTTGATCAGAGTAGACCACCTGAGTGGAGGGACAGGTACTGGTAGATCAGAGTAGACCACCTGAGTGGAGGGACAGGTACTGTTGATCAGAGTAGACCACCTGAGTGGAGGGACAGGTACTGGTAGATCAGAGTAGACCACCTGAGTGGAGGGACAGGTACTGTTAGATCAGAGTAGACCTCCTGAGTGGATGGACAGGTACTGTTGATCAGAGTAGACCACCTGAGTGGAGGGACAGGTACTGGTAGACCACCTGAGTGGAGGGACAGGTACTGGTAGACCACCTGAGTGGAGGGACAGGTACTGTTGATCAGAGTAGACCACCTGAGTGGAGGGACATGTGCTGGTAGACCTCCTGAGTGGAGGGACAGGTACTGTTGATCAGAGTAGCATAGTACTATCACCATCTTTGTATTAAACAGTATGGGCCGGCGTCAGAGGTCTGAACACACAAACCACAACCTGAGAAAAACATTTAGATACAGTACTTTATTACATTCAAGTTCATAGGATAACGTGGATAAGATGTTGCCCATTAAATGTCAAATAAAAAATGTTATATTCCAAATGCCTGTTTTGCAGAATCATTTTTATGAGCGTTTATGTCCGCTTGTTTTCATGTTGTCTTTTTGGTCTCGTTCGCTCCTTCTTTGCTGTGCACCTTCCCATTTTCACCAGAGATCTGTATAATGGGTATAACCAGATAATATTTGTGAAATGCTTGATAGAGTATGTGATGTAAACTGTTTATGAACAAACAAAGTAAAAACTCAAATAGACGTCTAGAAAAAGATCAAACCAAGTTTATTCACCCACTGGGTCAAACAACTGCAAAGACAAAGCATGATTACACAAGCTCATATATTTATATCCTCCTACTAGGCGGAGTCAACTCCTTGCACATCTAGACAGCCAATACATCTCTGTTGCTAGGCAGGAACTTAAGTGGTTCTGTCACTGGTGTAGTCACGGCCCTGTCTGATGCTAGAACCTTTGTGGGAGTTGAAGTGTATGCATGTGAGAGATAGGACTGTAGTAGGAGGGTCGTTGGGGTGGGCCTCTCTGGCACCCCTCCCAGAGGTATCTTCTCACTTCATCTGTTGACTTGACCTCGAGCTGAATTACTCACTCCTCCCTAGTTCCTCAGCTGGCCTGCCTTATCAGGAACTGAAAGTGTTGCCTGTAGACTCCCTCCCTAGGAACAGAATATGAACTTTCTGGACTTCCCCTTGTCTTTCTGGACTTCCCCACTCAGTACCTTTCCATACACCAAATTCTTATCCACCCATTAACCCCAACATGTAATCAGTAAGTTCTAGTATGGTAACTTGAATAAGTATATTTTTAAGCTAAAATCCAACAGTCCTTCCTTTTTGAATAGTAACTCCATACTGTTCAATATTATACAAACTTTGAAATGACTTATAAATGAACAGAAAATAAAATATGATTAATATTCTCATCAAAAAGAAAGGAGGACCAAGGCACTCTTCATATAATTAATTAAAATGCCTTTATTAGTATGGCATGTTCAATAGAAACAAAGTTTTAAAAAACGACGTGTTTCGGCTGCATGGCCTTCATCAACAAAATTGATTGGACACACCTAGTAAGCAATACTACACACATTAAAAGGTGAAATACTGTAGCTATGTTATCATAAAAATACAACTCCAAGCTAGAAGTATCAGAACACTTAGAAAGGTAGTTCTAACCTTATATGACTGGGAGAAGTGTCAAGAATAAGAAAGCAATATATTCCATAGTACACTACAACACAGCAAAACATGAACAACAACAGTCTATACATAGCTGAGGGCAATTGAGCAAAATGTCCTCTAGATAACAGCAAATGGAGCTACAGTATTTCACCTTTTAATGTGTGTAGTATTGCTTACTAGGTGTGTCCAATCAATTTTGTAACCACTCCCTCTTCCAATTAGGGCTAATTGGAAAAGCTGTTTAAAAGAGGACATTGTATTCCTTTTTTTTTTTTGTACTCCCTGACGAAGGCCATGCAGCCGAAACGCGTCGGTTTTTAAAACTTTGTTTCTATTGAACATGCCATACTAATAAAGGCATTTTAATTAATTATATGAAGAGTGCCTTGGTCCTCCTTTCTTTGTGATGACCAATTTACCCCTTTTTACCAAAGAGCACCTTCTGTTTACCAAAATATACTATTGTGTACCTTATTAGCGCTTCCCTTCCTCCCTCTTTCTACATGATTAATATTCTGTTGATTTGTATGTTTATACCTTCAAGACTTATGGCCTCTGACTCTGTAATCTTCTTCCATGGCTTAATCTTCCATGGTTTTATAATCACACTATACACACTCTTACTCCACCCCCCCCTTTTCTGCCATTACCCCTCCTGTTGTACAACTGATAATGACATTTCAGCTGGAGCTTTTGACTTTCTCTTCCTCCTTCGGGTTCCTGAGAGAGTGATAGACAAAGACTTGAAAAACAAAAGAAAACACCAAATATGACAAGTGTTAGTAATGCGTTAAGCTATGCATAATCATACAGTGCATTCAGAAAGTATTCAGACCCCTTGACTTTTTCCAGATTTTGTTACATTACAGCCTTATTCTAAAATGGATTAAAAAGAAAATCCCTGATCAATCTACACACAATACCCCATAATGACAAAGCAAAAACACTTTTCTAATTTTTTGCAAGTTTATAAAAATACAAAACTGAAATATCACATTTCCATAAGTATTCATACCCATTACTCAGTACTTTGTTGAAGCACCTTTGGCAGTGATTACAGCCTCGAGTCTTCTTGGGTATGACGCTACAAGCTTGGCACACCTGTATTTGGGGAGTGTCTCCCATTCTTCTTTGCAGATCCTGCCAATGCTCTGTCAGGTTGGATGGGGAGCGATGCTTCAGAGCTATTTTCAGGTCTCTCCAGAGATGTTCGATCGGGTTCAAGTCCGGGCTCTGGCAGGGCCACTCAAGGACATTCAGAGACTTGTCCTGAAGCCACTCCTGCATTGTCTTGGCTGTGTGCTTAGGCTTGTTGGAAGGTGAACCTTCACCCCAGTCTGAGGTCCTGAGCACTCTGGAGCAGGTCTTCGTCAAGGATCTCTCTGTACTTTGCTCTGTTCAACTTTCCCTCAATCCTGACTAGTCTCCCAAAAAACATCCCCACAGCATGATACTGCACCACCATTCTTCACCGTAGAGATGGTGCCAGGTTTCCTCCAGACGTGACGCTTGGCGTTCAGGCAAAAGAGTTCAATCTTGGTTTCATCAGACCAGAGACTAATTAAGAATGATGGTGGCCACTGTGTTCTTGGGGACCTTCAATGCTGCAGCAATTTTTTGGTACCCTTCCCCAGATCTGTGCCTCGAGACAATCCTGTCTCAGAGCTATACAGACAATTCCTTCTACCTCATGGCTTGGTTTTTGCTCTGACATGCACTGTCAACTGTGGGACTATATATAGACAGGTGTGTGCCTTTCCAAACCATGTCCAATCAATTGAATTTACCACAGGTGGACTCATTTACATTTACATTTACATTTAAGTCATTTAGCAGATGCTCTTATCCAGAGCGACTTACAAATTGGACTTAAATTGGACTCCAATCAAGTTGTAGAAACATCTCAAGGATGATCAATGGAAACAGGATGCACCTGAGCTCAATTTAGAGTCTCACAGCAAAGGGTTTCAATACTTATGTAAATAATATTATTTCTGTTTTATATTTTTTATATATTTGCAAGAATTTAAAAAACCTGTTTTTGTTTTGTCATTATGGAGTATTGTGTGTAGATTGAGGATTTTTATTAATTTAATCAATTTTAGAACAAGGCTGTAACGTAATAATATTTGGAAAAAGTCAAGAGGTCTGAATACTTTCCGAATGCATGTATATGGCAAAAACCAAAGTTTGATAACATGACGATTCCAACTCTCCCGTAGCCTGACTCTATACCTTTGGGATACTGTTCTGCTGGGGTCCACAAAAATGAAGGCTCTATACAAGAGGTCAACCGATTATGATTTTTCAACGCCGATACCGATTGTTGGAGGACAAAAAAAGCCGATACCGATTAATAGGTCGATTTTATTTAAAAAAATATATATTTATATATATATATATATATATATATATATATATATATATATATATCATACACATATACACACACACATTTTTGTAATAATGACAATTGCAACAATACTGAATGAACAATGAACACTTTTATTTTAACTTAATATAATACATAAATACACACACACACACACACACAGCTCTGAAGTGACAATGATACTGAAGAGTCTGCTTAGGAGACAAATACGCTCAACTGTTTGAATAAAAATAGAGTTTAAGTTACCTGTGATGAATGTTGAAAACAAAAACTTTAATTTCTATATGCAGGAAATCCTATTTTAATAATGGGCATGGTAAGAATTGACGACCAAAGTGCGAGTCATAATTCCCATGACACCTTCTAGCAAAATCTGAAAAGCGGTTCCTTCATTTATTCCATAGGATATTTTTAGATTCACTTAAAATAAGGTCTGTGTTTCGTGTAGGCTTACACAACCTTGCCAATTTTATAACTGTGTAGATATCAACAAGGTAACTCTGATCAATATTGGCTAAATATAAGCGAAGATACATTTTTTTGTAGAGTGGATTTATGAAAATATGTTGACAAACGTTACCTTATCCTAGTGAGATTTACACGGGTATCAAAACGTCGAGGCGGTTTAAGCCTGCACGAAACACAGACCTTATTTGAAGTAGATCAAGACATTCTCTATGGAAGACATGAACGGTAAAATAACGAAGGAACCCCTTTCAAATTCAGCTGCAAGTTATTACAGGAATTATAACGCGTCGACTATTTCTCTCTAAACCATATACCTTTGACTAATCCGGAAACTATCACCTCGAAAACAAAACGTTTATTCCGTTCCGTATTTTATCTAATGGGTGGCATCCATGAGTCTAAATATTCCTGTTACATTGCACAACCTTCAATGTTATGTCATAATTACGTAAAATTCTGGCAAATTAGTTCGCAAAGAGCCAGGCGGCCCAAACTGTTGCATATACCCTGACTTTGCGTGCAATGAACGCAAGAGAAATGACACAATTTCACCTGGTTAATATTGCCTGCTAACCTGGATTTCTTTTAGCTAAATATGCAGGTTTCAAAAATATATACTTGTGTATTGATTTTAAGAAAGGCATTGATGTTTATGGTTAAGTACACATTGGAGCAATGACAGTCATTGATTGATTGTTTTTTATAAGATAAGTTTAATGCTAGCTAGCAATTTACCTTAGCTTACTGCATTCGCGGCACAGGCAGGCTCCTCGTGGAGTGCAATGTAATCAGTGTTAGAGCATTGGACTAGTTAACTGTAAGGTTGCAAGATTGGATCCCCCGAGCTGACAAGGTTAAAAATCTGTCGTTCTGCCTGTTCCTAGGCCGTCATTGAAAATAAGAATGTGTTCTTAACTGACTTGCCTAGTTAAATAAAGATTAAATAAAAGTGTAAATAAATAAATAAATAGGCAAATCGGCGCCCAAAAGTACCGATTTCCGATTGTTATGAAAACTTGAAATCGGCCCCGATTTAATCGGCCATTCCGATTAATCGGTCGACCTCTACTCTATACTTATACCCAGACTTTCCCCTCAGGCTGCCGGTTTTACATGTGTTCGGACGCGATGTCATCCTCACTTCGCCTCTGTTTTCCCAGACAAACCCTCCCCCCTCCTGAGTGAGTCTAGGATGTACAATGAATCTCTGTGGCTAGGCAGGTGGTGCTATCGTCCCAGCCAGAGTCCAGAGCCTTTGGTGCTCCTCCACACATGTCCATCTCTTATCAGTAGGGAGTATACATTATTGCACCTTGCCTCAGTCCATTGTTAATTACCTGGACTCATAAACAGAGCTATTTGAGAATAAGCAACCCATTCCTACTCAAGTGAATATCATGATGCAAAACGTAGAGAGAATACAATAATATAAAACAGTGAAGCGATAAGACAGTGTTGTAGGGCAATAGTTCACAATCTATAGTATTACCTCTATCATATGACTCCTATCTCACCCTTAGGGAGATCATTCCATCTAACCCATAATACGTTCATCACTACTGCAAGGCCAATTATATAGTTATAAACATACTAAAACTTGCTCAAGTCAATTAGTCAGTTTCCAACAGTCCCTCATCTGGAACAATGATCACTCACATGTTCCACGCCACCTAGAATACATATTGACTTGAACAGGGAAGA
The DNA here is from genome assembly GCF_016432855.1 of Salvelinus namaycush. Lineage (NCBI taxonomy): Eukaryota > Metazoa > Chordata > Actinopteri > Salmoniformes > Salmonidae > Salvelinus > Salvelinus namaycush. The sequence continues at coordinate 274,347 of NW_024060230.1, forward strand.
GAGCGAATACGTGTTTAATCATTTCACACCACCTTTGATGAGAAGGAGATTGGGGCAAAGACCGTCCATCCGATCTGTTCTATGACAATGGGACGCTAGATCTTCACTGGGCTCTATGAACATTTGTTCCCTGTTGGATATCCCTCTCACTTCTACCCAGTCTTTCCCGATCATCAAAGACAGCTCACTAGCACCCTCTCCTTCATCCTCATCCTCAGGTGTCAAAGCAAGACTCAGACTACGAGCCTTGTAAGTAATTAATTGGACCGTATCGTCCAGAAAGCCATATGTATTAATGCGCTTTAACATTAGGATTCTGATGGCATCTTAAAACAAAGCCCATAGTATCAATGTTCCAATAATGGTTAGCCCAAGCTACAATCTAGTGGGTTTTCTGATAACCTCCCTCTCAGAGGTCAGGAAAAGATCACGTTTCCTCGGAAGAACCCTCCCTAGACTCACTGGGTTCTTACAAATATTTAATTGGTTTTAGAAACCACCTGCAGGATGAGCAGTGCAACCCCCCTCACTTTGTCCTCACAGTTTAAGAGCAGTGCAACCTCCCTCACTTTGTCCTCACAGTTTAAGAGCAGTGCAACCCCCCTCACTTTGTCCTCACAGTTTAAGAGCAGTGCAACCCCCCTCACTTTGTCCTCACAGTTTAAGAGCAGTGCAACCTCCCTCACTTTGTCCTCACAGTTTAAGAGCAGTGCAACCTCCCTCACTTTGTCCTCACAGTTTAAGAGCAGTGCAACCTCCCTCACTTTGTCCTCTCCTCACAGTTTAAGAGCAGTGCAACCTCCCTCACTTTGTGCTCTCCTCACAGTTTAAGAGCAGTGCAACCTCCCTCACTTTGTCCTCACAGTTTAAGAGCAGTGCAACCCCCCTCACTTTGTCCTCACAGTTTAAGAGCAGTGCAACCTCCCTCACTTTGTCCTCACAGTTTAAGAGCAGTGCTCTGTCTCTCCTTCTCGCCTTTCCGAATCATTAGAACTGTTGATAAATTATCCAAACCAAATTTAGTTCTTCACGTTGAGTCTATCAGGACTATCACTCAAATTTAAGACCCTCAACTTAGTACACACCGACACTGTCAGAATGTACATTTACAGACGGGGGGAAATATATACAGTACCAGTCAAAAGTTTGTACAAATATACTCATTCCAGGGTTATTCTTTATTTTTTACTATTTTCTACATTGAAATAACACATATGGAATCATGTAGTAATAAAAAAAGTGTTAAACAAATCAAAATATATTTAGGGTGCAAAGCTGTCATCAAGGCAAAGGGTGGCTACTTTGAAGAATCTCAAATATAAAATATATTTTGATTTGTTTAACACTTTTTTGATTACTACATGATTCCATATGTGTTATTTCATAGTTTTGATGTCTTCGCTATTATTCTGTAAAAATAAGCTAATAAGCTATTCTTCCAAGCTAGAATCTAACAAAACAGACGGGTGTACTTTCTTGGGGACCTGAAAATTGACTGGTTTTCATCAAGCTGTCCACAATTTGTTTTATTTAACCAGGCAAGTCAGTAAAGAACAAATTCTTCTTTACAATGACGGCCTAGGAACTGCCTTGTTCAGGGGCAGAACAACAGATTTTTACCTTGTCAGCTCAGGATTTGATCTAGCAACATTTCAGTTACTGGCCCAACGCTCTAACCACTAGGCTACCTGCCGCTCATGAGGAAGTTTCTCACTGTAACCAGTGCCTGTAATCTGGTTCTGGCTATTAATCAACCTACCGTGGTGTTTACAAACACTACAGAAACTATATCATCCACATGTATTGATCACATGTTTACTAATACTGTAGAACTTTGTTCTAAAGCTGTATCCGTACCCATTGGATGCAGTGATCACAATATAGTGGCTATATCCAGGAAAGCCAAAGTTCCAACAGCTGGGCCTAAAATAGTTTATAAGAGATCATACGAAAGAGTTACCTGTGACTCTTATGTGGATGATGTTAAACATATTTGTGGGTCTGATGTGATTAGTAAGGAGCTTCCAGATGCTGCACTTGATGACATTGCTTCTTCCGATTATTGATAAACATTGACCTGTTAAGAAACGGACTGTTAGAACTGTTGAGGCTCCATGGATTGATGAGGAATTTTAAAACTGTATGGCTAATAAGTCTGGCTGCACATCTGACTGGCTGATATAGTGCAAATTGAGAAATGATGTGACTAAACTCAACAAGAAGAAAAATATACTGTATTATGAAGCCAAGATCAATGATATAAAGATTGATGGGGAAACAACTTTGGAGTACTTTGAATGACATAATGGGCAGAAAGACAAATTCAACTCCATCTTTCATCGAATCAGATGGCTTATTCGTCACAACCATTTGATGTTGCCAATTATTTTAATGATTACTTCATTGGCAAAGTGGGCAAACTTAGGCAGGAAATGCCAACAACAAACAGTGAGCCATCGTATTCATGCATAAAAAAAAACGAATAAAATGTGTAAAAAACCCCCCAGCATTGTAAGTTTTAATTTTGTAAAGTTAGTGTGGGAGAGGTGGATAAAAAACTAGCAATATTGTTATACTTCTAGCATTGACAACGTGTATGCAAAGCTACAGAGGATGGTAGCTGACTATATAGCCACTCCTGTCAGTCATATTTGTCCTGAGGCCTGGTGGGTAGCCAAAGTCATTCTACCCAAGAATGGTAAAGCGGCCTTTACTGGTAATGTCTTTTTTGTTATGTGTCAGATCCCAGTAAGGCTATCGCCATTGGCGTCAGCTAAGAGCCAATTTATCCTTGATCTGAAAATGTGGTCGGAGACTCCATATGGAGGGTCTGATGCAATTGTGGAGCCTCCGGAGGCTCGCCGAGGCCAAATTGAGCTCCGTACCGCATCGCTATGCCAAATTTTGTAACAATGCAGAGGGCTCCGTATAGCTCTGCATTGACATGATTGGTTGACGGTAGGGGGGGGCGGGAGGTCCTGTATAAACAAGCTCACTTCCATGACAACTCCCTTCACAACAGCTCTGCGCTGCTCGTCGAAACGCAAGAAGTATGAATGCCCTGACTTTTGCACAGGCCGTGTCACTGTAAATGTTGCACGGCCAATGCAGACATCGGATTGACCGTGTATCGCCTTTAAAGGCCTCATCTTGCTTCAGTTCAGCTGGCAGCTAACCAAAGTTTGCTAGGCGAACCAAACGAGTGGCAATAGTACTGTTTGTCCATTTTGAGACTCCGTAGCCTCAAAGTAGTCAGAATTAACGTAAAATAACTCAAATCTGCCATACATTTTTACGTTTTTGCAGAGGAGATCTTAGTCGCGCAGTTTTACATCTAACTACGATGTTTGGTGCAGTATTTCTCAATGAACAGATGTCAACAAAGACTTTATTGAAGAATTCCTACAGTTGACCAATCATGGACAAAGGGGAGTACAGTCGTGGCCAAAAGTTTTGAGAATGACACAAATATTAATTTTCACAAGGTCTGCTGCCTCAGTTTGTATGATGGCAATTTGCATATACTCCAGAATGTTATGAAGAGTGATCCGATGAATTGCAAAGTCCCTCTGCAAATGAACTGAATCCCCAAAAAACATTTCCACTGCATTTCAGCCCTGCCACAAAAGGAGGCTTCAGGACGCCCAAGAAAATCCAGCAAGCGCCAGGACCTTCTCCTAAAGTTGATTCAGCTGCGGGATCGGGGCACCACCAGTACAGAGCTTGCTCAGGAATGGCAGCAGGCAGGTGTGAGTGCATCTGCACGCACAGTGAGGTGAAGACTTTTGGAGGATGGCCTGGTGTCAAGAAGGGCAGCAAAGAAGCCACTTCTCTCCAGGAAAAACATCAGGGACAGACTGATATTCTGCAAAAGGTACAGGGATTGGACTGCTGAGGACTGGGGTAAAGTCATTTTCTCTGATGAATCCCCTTTCCGATTGTTTGGGGCATCCGGAAAAAAGCTTGTCCGGAGAAGACAAGGTGAGCGCTACCATCAGTCCTGTGTCATGCCAACAGTAAAGCATCCTGAGGCCATTCATGTGTGGGGTTGCTTCTCAGCCAAGGGAGTGGGCTCACTCACAATTTTGGCTAAGAACACAGCCATGAATAAAGAATGGTACCAACACATCCTCCGAGAGCAACTTCTCCCAACCATCCAGGAACAGTTTGGTGACGAACAATGCCTTTTCCAACATGATGGAGCACCTTGCCATAAGGCAAAAGTGATAACTAAGTGGCTCGGGGAACAAAACATCGATATTTTGGGTCCATGGCCAGGAAACTCCCCAGACCTTAATCCCATTGAGAACTTGTGGTCAATCCTCAAGAGGCGGGTGGACAAACAAAAAACCCAAAAATCTGACAAACTCCAAGCATTGATTATGCAAGAATGCCCAGAAGTTAATTGACAGCATGCCAGGGCGGATTGCAGAGGTCTTGAAAAAGAAGGGTCAACACTGCAAATATTGACTCTTTGCATCAACTTCATATAATTGTCAATAAAAGCCTTTGACACTTATGAAATGCTTGTAATTATACTTCAGTATTCTATAGTAACATCTGACAAAAATATCTAAAGACACTGAACCAGCAAACTTTGTGAAAATGTATATTTGTGTCATTCTCAAAACTTCTACGTCTGTAGACTTTGGCTCCCGAACTTAGGCTTGTGTACCCGAACAGCTATAAAAAAAAAACTTACCGAAGTCCGTCACCGCCCCCCAAAAAAAACAATGTTGTCATAATATATGCACAAACTCTTCTGAACTGTTTCGACTGGGAAGCAGATGCTTTAATGGGACGCCTTAATGGGAATCCAAATAAAAATGTCTGCCTGTGTGTGTTCGTTTGTGTGCGAGTGTGTACATTTACTGTCTGTTCTCCGGCTCCCCTCACAGTGTGGAACCTGGTGGAGTGGAAACAATCGAACCTTGGCCTAAAAAATGTGAGTGTTGACTGTTGTGAAGAATTAGCTTGTTATTATTCAGTCTTATTTCAAGATGATTCAAATAAATATATTGTTTCAGAGCTTGATAAGTGAGTTATGCATGTGTGGTTACACACTAATAGGACTTCACTTTGTTGTGGTTATATTTTGATGTGTGTTTTATATGACCATAGAGTATATGCCTTTAGAAATGATTCATACCCGTTGACTTATTCCCCATTTTGTTGTGCCACAGCCTGAATTCAAAATTGATTAAAAAAATAACCTAATGACAAAGTGAAAACATGCTTTTAGAAATGTTTGCAAATTTATTGAAAATTAAATACAGAAATATTTAATTTACATAAGTATTCACACCCCTGAGTCAATACTTTGTAGAAGCACCTGTCACGCCCTGACCTTCGAGAGCCTTTTTATTTCTCTATTTGGTTAGGTCAGGGTGTGATTTGGGTGGGCATTCTAGTTTTTCTATTTCTTCGTTGGCCGGGTAGGGTTCCCAATCAGAGGCAGCTGTCTATCGTTGTCTTTGATTGGGGATCCTACTTAGGCAGCCTTTCCCACCTTTAGTTTATAAGATCTTGTTTTTGTACTGCTGCTTTCCAGCCCTACAGAACTGTGTGTGTCGTTTTGTATTTGTTGTTTTTTCGGTGTCATCAAAGAAAGATGTACGCCTACGACGCTGCACCTTGGTCCGATCCTTCTATCGACGAACGTAACAGCCTATATACCTGGATTGTGCAACATTTGCCCATTATTCTTTTCAATAGTCTTTGAGCTCTGTCAAATTGGTTGTTGATCATTGCTAGACAACCATTTTCAGGTCATGCCATAGATTTTCAAGTAGATTTCAGTAAAAACTGTAACTCAGTCACCCAGGAACATTCACTGTTTTCTTGGTAAGCAAGTCCAGTGTAGATTTGCCCTTGTGTTTTAGGTTATTGAATTAATCTCCCAGTGTCTGGTGGAAAGCACACTGAACCAGGTTTTCCTCTAGGATTTATCTTTTCATTTAATTAATTTGTAAAAAAAAAATTAAAAATAAATAAATAATTAAACCATTGACATTGTGTTATTGTGTATAGGCTGTTGGATTCGGCTAAACTTTGAACATTGAGATATTAAAGACATGATAGATCAGATGCATAGTATATAAAGGAGTGAGAAGTTAATGGTTCTTTGTAGAAAGAGAGAGTGGCTATGAAATGTGCTGGATGGACTGGAGGGAGTCACGGGAGTGTGATAGGAGAGGACATCTGTGGATTAGGGGAAGGAGGGGTTGAGGTCAGGAGGTCAGATCCCCTGAAGGGAGTAATAAGGGTTTAGTATCCTGTTACTCTCTTCCTGTGGAACCAGAAGATGTAAGGATTGGAGAGAAGGAGGAGTGTCTAAAGTGGAGTATATATACTTGTAATGGAGGGAACATGTCTGTCTGAATACAGCTGTGTCGGTCCTTTGGGAAGAATTAAATTTGGTTAAGCTTCTCTTGCGTCCGTGAATTATTTACTCTGAAAGAAATTTACCTAACAAGGCCATTGACAAAAAAATCTCAATTTAATCAATTTTGAATTCAGGCTGTAACAATAAAATGTAGAGCAAGTCAAGGGGTGTGAATACTTTCTGAAAGTACTGATCATTAAGTCTTAAATTAACTTTATACGAAGATTTACAATATATTGTGTCTTGGTGTCCCCCATCAGATGACTGTGATCTCACACTGGACCCAAACACAGCAAACGAACAGCTCTCTCTGTCTGAGGACAACAGAAAGGCGACACGTAGGAGAGACAAGCAGCTGTATCCCGATCACCCAGAGAGATTTGAGATCTGGAAACAGGTGCTGTGTAGAGAGGGTCTGACTGGGTGCTGTTACTGGGAGGTAGAGTGGAGTGGGAGAGGGGCTTACATAGCAGTGACATATAAAGGAATCAGCAGAAAAGGAGTGGGTAATGACTGTGTGTTTGGATTAAATGACAAGTCCTGGACTCTGCTCTGCTGTGAGAACCGTTATACTGCCTGGCACAATAATAACTCCAATACCATAGCCGTTCCCTCCTCCAGCTCCAACAGAGTAGGAGTATATCTGGACTGGCCAGCCGGCACTCTGTCCTTCTACAGAGTCTCCTCTGACACACTGACCCACCTGTACACATTCACCTCCACATTCACTGAGCCCCTCTATCCAGGGTTTAGGTTTTACTATGACACCTCAGTGTCCCTGTGTCAGGTGTAGGGCTGACCCCATTTAGTCGACTGGTCGATTGTTTGGTCGATAGGCTGTTGGTCAGCCAAGATTTATATATATAAAAATGTTATGGCACGTGAGACAGCTGTTTGATTGACTTATCCATTGTGGATGTCGCAGGGATGGAACACCTTGTTATTTCACCTTTATTTAACCAGGTAGGCCAGTTGAGAACAAGTTCTCATTTACAAATGCGACCTGGCCAAGATAAAGCAAAGCAGTGCGACAGAAACAACAACATAGAGTTACACATAAACAAACGTACAGTCAATAACACAATAGAAAAATCTATGTACAGTGTCTGCAAATGTAGAAGAGTAGGGAGGTAAGGTAATAAATAGGCCATAGAGGCGAAATAATTACAATTTAGCATTAACACTGGAGTGATAGATGTGCAGATGATAATGTGCAAGTAGAGATACTGAGGTGCAAAAGAGCAAGAGGATAAGTAACAATATGGGGATGAGGAATTTGGTTGTGCTATTTACAGATGGGCTATGTACAGGTACAGTGATCGGTAAGCTGCTCTGACAGCTGATGCTTAAAGTTAGAGAGGGAGATATAAGACTCCAGCTTCAGTGATTTTTGCAATTCGTTCCAGTCATTGGCAGCAGAGAACAGATTTTATCTGCAACTGTTTTGTCGAATTTGCCTATGACCTGTAAAAGTTAAAGGAAGTTTCCCTGGTTGACAGCCATGTCGTTTTCTATGTCTCCTCTCTGTGAAAGTCCCTGGTATGCAGTGTAACACAATGACTCCACAACTGCTCTCATATACTCTCTGTTCTCTCAGACTATTTTCGAATGTCCATCACTTAGAGCACTGCATATTGTTGAGCCAGACTCTTTCTGAATAGTCCACTCATTCCACGCTGTCATTGCATATTTATGCTCCACACTAGCATTGTGTGTCTTGAACGAACTTGTCGCCTTCTTCCAGTTCTGGTAGCCATCGTGGGTAAATGTCACTTTCTCTCCACCATGGTTTCCTGGATGTTGAAAGTGGCGGAATACAAAACAGAAAGCACGGTCATTTGAAATAGAATATTCCAACCATTTGTAATCCTCATATCATCTACGATTCAAGTAGCGATCCTGCTGTCCAACTTTTGTGGCTGGATAACACAGAAGAAGAGGGTGCCTTGGTTCTTCAACAGGTGACTGGCTTAAATCAGGGTGAACCGTGGCTGTGGAGCAGCTAGCAGCGGCTGGAGCTGCCTCACGTCGTGGCTCACAATTTTCTCTCTCCGACTCATCTTTCTTATCTCCCTCTTCTTCTTTGGCCCCCTGGGGACAGGGTCTGGGTCTGGATTTTCATTTTCTACCCGCACTCTTCTCTTGATCAGAAAACGGTCCATCGCAACAGGGCGAGATGGGCGACTAGCTAGCTAGAAGTTAGCTCACATAATTCAGCTTCTTGATATGACACACCTGTCAGGTGGATGGATTTTCTTGGCAAAGGAGAAATGCTTACTAATGCTAACTCGGGGCGGCAGGTAGCCTAGTGGTTTGAGTGTTGGACTAGTAACCGAAAGGTTGCAAGATTGAATCCCCGAGCTGACAAGGTAAAAATGTGTCGTTCTGCCCCTGAACAAGGCAGTTAACCCACTGTTCCTAGGCCGTCATTGAAAATAAGAATTCGTTAACTTAACTGACTTGCCTAGTTAAATAAATAAAAAATAACAGGGATGTCAACAAATTTGTGCACAACATTTGAGAGAAATAAGCTTTTTGTGCTTGTGGAACATTTCTGGGATCTTTTATTTCAGCTCATAAAACATGGGACCAACACTTTACATGTTGCGTTTATATAATTTCCAACTCCAGAAATGAGCCCAATAAGATATTGGTAAAAATTATGTTAAAAGGATTTTAACATATTGGACCATATAACCTGTATAGATGGTCTATTATCAGATGTTAAATGATTTTTAAATATTTTATTTGCTATCTTTCTTACCATTATTTGTGTATTTGCATTTCAATGTGATTTCAACCATCATTTTTTCTGTGGGATTGTCATGTTTATTCAACTTTAGTTTTAGAAGTGGGGGGGGCATCATTTTTTCATTATTATTATTATTAAAGAATTTGTTGGATAACCACTCCAAACAGCCTACCAGACCACTCGGAGGAATCCACATGGTCCTAAAGCACACTGTTGCCACGTTTTGTATCACATTCCAATGATAAAACTGGGGGGGGGGACAAAAATGCAATTTCAGAATGTGGAGGGGACATGTCCCCAGTGAAAGTTGCACACCTGGATAACTGTATCACTGGCTGTCTCATGGAGAGTGTGAGGGTGGGTGTTATGGTCGGGATGGCCTGAACTCAGAGTCTGATTGAATAACAAGGGAAACCACAGTAACTGCAGTAAAACATGGTGGAACAAAGGCAGCTGGCAGTAACTTCACTTACTGCTGTTTCCTTGGTTTTTACTTAGATTTTGTAGTTACAGCAAATTTGAAACTCCATGTTCTCTGAAACAGAAGGTAATAGAACCAGGACACTTTGTCACAAGATATAACAGAAGCTAATAGAACCAGGACACTTTGTCACAAGATATAACAGAAGCTAATAGAACCAGGACACTTTGTCACAAGATATAACAGAAGCTAATAGAACCAGGACACTTTGTCACAAGATATAACAGAAGCTAATAGAACCAGGACACTTTGTCACAAGATATAACAGAAGGTAATTGAACCAGGACACTTTGTCACAAGATATAACAGAAGATAATTGAACCAGGACACTTTGTCACAAGATATAACAGCAGATAATTGAACCAGGACACTTTGTCACAAGATATAACAGAAGGTAATTGAACCAGGACACTTTGTCACAAGATATAACAGCAGATAATTGAACCAGGACACTTTGTCACAAGATATAACAGTTACTACTAAGCCTGATTTCAGTCTGAACTCCTCTTTGACCAAATGTGTAGCAGCAGTTTGCAATTGTATGGCAGAATAGCTGTGCACATAACCCTAATACCTCTTTATGGACTACATTTAAACATTGTCTTCTTATAAGGTGTGAACTGGTATGGTCAGCTTGAATTTTAACAATGCTGGTTATAAATCTTGTTGACATTCATCCAAGGACACCTTGACTTGCATTACACTCACTGCAGAAAAACATTCCTATAAATGACCCCTAAAATACTGATGACCCCTAAAATACTGATACTGCACTCTGCCTTGGTATGACCTTAAACAGCTATATGGGTAATGAAAAAGCTAAGTGCCGTATCTAGAATTCTAAATGTGTTGATCCAACATTTTGTTGTTTTTCTGTTTGATGGAAACAGTTTGAGTTCTAACTACATTCCAACTGTATTTAATGGTGTTATGTAGTTGTGTTTTCATGTTTTGACTGTTGTATTGTAGTAACCCTCAACTGTATTTAATGGTGTTATGTAGTTGTGTTGTCATGTTGTGAATGTTGTATTGTAGTAACCCTCAACTGTATTTAATGGTGTTATGTAGTTGTGTTTTCATGTTTTGACTGTTGTATTGTAGTAACCCTCAACTGTATTTAGTGGTGTTATGTAGTTGTGTTTTCGTGTTTTGACTGTTGTATTGTAGTAACCCTCAAGCTTTTTTTTTGCCATAAGGTTATTTAATCACTGAGAATGTTCATACTTAATAAATATTTGACTTTGTATTACTATCAATGCTGTCATTTTCTTTATGTTAGTTATTATTTCTATATTTTGTTTATCTTTCTTACCATTATCTGGGTATTTACTCTCTCTCTCACACACACACACACTCACTCACTCACTCACTCACTCACTCACTCACTCACTCACTCACTCACTCACTCTATCACACACACTCTACACAAGCATTATGACAGTCTCTTTGGCTAGGGAGACCTGGCCAAGAAGGCAGCAGTAGGAAAAACAGAATAGAAACAGCTCAACAACACGTTATCAAGAGCTGGTCCTGTCTACAGGAAACATTTACACTCCTCCGGGGTAAACCTGTTTCATGGAGTGCAGCAGGTAGCCTACAGCAGGATTTTGATCCAACTAGACAACAAACCTGACCAACTGACCCAATTGATCAGTTCAGTGAGTGCCTAAATTCAACACACTTGGTTTTCCAGGTTGATTAAATCAAAAACATGAATTGTTGTGCTGACCTTATGGGGACATTGAACTGTTTGCACACATCCCGTGTGGGGACGTCTTGACAAACTGGGGACAAAATAATTATCCCAATAAGGCAGACCATGTCAAAACCTAACCCTAACATTTAACCCCTCACTCTAATTCTAACCCTAAACCCCCTAGAAATGACCTTTTCCCTTGTGGGTCAGCAAAATGTCCCCAGTTGGTCCCCACAAGTATAGTTAAACATGCACTCTCTCTCTCTCACACTCGAACACACAAAATCTACACACACATTATTCTTTAGTTGTGCTGTTTGTAAATTGTTGTATTGTAGAGAAAACAAAACATTGACACCTGTATGGGGAAGCAGTGTAGCATAGTGGTTAGAGCGTTGGACTAGTAACTAAAAGGTTGCAAGTTCAAATACCTGAGCTGACAAATCTGTCGTTCTGCCCCTGAGCAAGGCAGTTAACCCACTGTTCCTAGGCCATCATTGAAAATAAGAATTTGTTCTTAACTGACTTGCCTAAAGGTTAAAAAAATATATATCTTATGCAATAATATGCTCAGTCCAAAACTTTCCACAGACAGAAGTGCCTGCCTCAGATAAGATGCTTGCATGTCTACGAACTTTAGGTAGAGGGAACCCTCATCATGTGATGTTTAGTTTTTGCAGAGAAGTCTCCCCTCTTGATCAGCATAGAACGAGGTCCCTAACAAACTCTCTTGAGTCAATCAGAGCTGCTATGTTGCTGCTATTGATTGACAGCACTTAAAGGGGAATGGAAACACTTTAGGAAGTAAATCTAAGTAAAGATATGTATTCAGTCCCCTAATACTAAACATGTGCATTTAACATAAAAAAACATCTCTATGTTTATTATTTATACCGCCGACCAGGTTTATTTGAACTATGGTCACTCCGTTTTAAATTGCTATAGTAACGACTGACGCCAGTGCGTCACGGGCAGGAATCAGAAAATTGTCTGTGGTATTGAGATTTCGTGCGGAGAGTGAATCGAAGAGAGTGAGTTTAAGTGCAGACAACGAAGATGGCAACAACAAGTAGTAATTCAAACATGAACTGTATAGCGGCAGGCTGTATGAATTTGGCTCCAAAAAAAACCCTCGGTAAACTACCATCGGCTGGCTGCCCAAGGACCTACAACTTTTGTAGAAGTGGCTCCATGTCTTGAAGAGGAAGGACGTGTCAGCCCGAGCTAGCAGGATCTGCAGACAGCATTTCACGAACTTCTCGATGAAGGGCACTTTCGATGCGGTAACCGGGAGTTTCCGAATGGAAAGGAGTCATAGGCCTACGTTGAAGCCCTCTGCTTGCGCCTCCATTTGACATTAAGAGTGTTATGGTGTAGGGGTCACCGACCGACCATCGTCAACATCGCTGACTTTGGAGAGTCAAGCAAAAGCGACTGAACAAAGGAGGCGACGCGAGTCAATGCAATGAAGCCTGAAGTAACGTTAACCGTTCATGACTGTTGTTGACTAGGCTAACGTTAGCCACTGGACAACTTTGTTGCAACTCTAGTCGAAGGTAACTAGCTAATTGTGTCGGAAGTGTTTTGTGTAACACCCCCCAGCAAATAAAGTTAGCAAGCAACTCAAGTGCAACTAAAATTGCAACACAATTTATCCGTGTACCCGTTATTAGGAAACATTAGTTACTGTAGCTAGCTTCCACCTCAGATACTCAACTACTGTAATACATTTTGTTGACAGATTTGTTTTTGTAATGTTTTGTTAGCTCCACCTCGTTTAGCTAGACTGAAGTTGACATAGCTAATGTTTGTTGAAAAATAAATGTGTGTGTGTTTTTGTTAACAAATCATACAGCGGGTCGCTTGTTAACGCCAACTGATATATTATGGTTCAGCTGTCTTAACTAAACGTTTGTTTTCAGAATGACATCTTCATCCCTGAACATGTTTTCATCATGGAGGAGACAGAGGAGGTAGATGTAAATTTATGTTATTTCTAAGGCTATTGTTTATTTCAAGTATATGCAGTGATTCTTGAATATAACTATAGCCTAATAGATGCCTTAATTGTTATCTACCAACAGGAAAGAATGGTTAGTACAGCATGCCAAACAGGAAAGAATGGTTAGTACAGCATGCCAAACAGGAAAGAATGGTTAGTACAGCATGCCAAACAGGAAAGAATGGTTAGTACAGCATGCCAAACAGGAAAGAACAGTTAGTACAGCATGCCAAACAGGAAAGAACAGTTAGTACAGCATGCCAAACAGGAAAGAACAGTTAGTACAGCATGCCAAACAGGAAAGAATGGTTAGTACAGCATGCCAAACAGGAAAGAATGGTTAGTACAGCATGCCAAACAGGAAAGAACAGTTAGTACAGCATGCCAAACAGGAAAGAACAGTTAGTACAGCATGCCAAACAGGAAAGAACAGTTAGTACAGCATGCCAAACAGGAAAGAACAGTTAGTACAGCATGCCAAACAGGAAAGAACAGTTAGTACAGCATGCCAAACAGGAAAGAACAGTTAGTACAGCATGCCAAACAGGAAAGAATGGTTAGTACAGCATGCCAAACTGACCCCTGTGTGCCAGAGTGTTCCTGTGCTGCAGTGGAGAAGAGGTCCACTGGGACCAGCACTAAAGAACTCGGGGCCCAGCTAGATTGCGCTCACAACCATCAGTAGACAACCGAGTCCTGCCCCTATACGCCACAGATGGAGCTGACGGAGAGTGAGATCAGTGAAGACCAGAACTCGCTGTATGAACCTGAGAGCTCAGAATCAGAGCCAAGATATACTATGGATCACTTTGGGGGAGCGGGCTGGTGTTCTGAAAATGGAGATAAATGAAATGAAAATGCAAATAATGATGTATCTCTTCTGTAGTTTGTCAAATGCAGTGAACCTGCTGAGAGATGGACGGGATGAGAGGCCAGAACATCAATCTCATCTTCATGGAGGACATTGATGCCAGATGCAGTGAACCTGCTGAGAGATGGAGGAGGGGATGAGAGGCCAGAACATCAATCTCATCTTCATGGAGGACATTGATGCCAGATGCAGTGAACCTGCTGATAGATGAAGGAGGGGATGAGAGGCCAGAACATCAATCTCATCTTCATGGAGGACATTGATGCCAGATGCAGCCACCCGTGCAAGTAATTCACCTTTTTTATTCAAGATCTCATTGGCTTTAACATTTGAATAGCAGTTTTCACCAAAAATAGTTTTGAGCATTAACATTTTGTCCATAACTGTTTAGAGAAACCTTCCTGAATTGAAGCATGGGACCAAATGTGTTGTGCCAGTTTTCCATGCTGATGGACATGACCTGCCATGTCAGGTACTTGAACATGATCCTTCATATTGTCAGTGTTCTGGATTTTAAATGAGTGTTTTTCAATTATTAGTAGTGTAAATTCTGCATTTCTTCAGTTTTATCTGTGAGCAAGAATAAATAAACAAAAATTCAAACATGATTAAAGGAGCCAAAGGCATCTTGATTACATAGCTCACACAGAGGAAAGGTTATGATTTTTATTAAATAATGTTTTCTAGGTGGAAGGTGAACCCTGTGTATGAGATTAAAATGTATCAGCTGGTGATTAGGATTGTTAGATGAACTCACTATGTTCCTGATGAACTCAACTGGTGAGTCTCTTTAGCAGCTAGTTCCATGGACACTGATTTCAATGTCCTTCACCAAGGTCAGATTACTGTCAGTCAACAGTCTCTTGTGTAGCTTCACTCCGTAGCCCACATAGTATTCTGTCTCTAATGATGTCGTTTTGAACAGCATTCAACTCAGTGTTCTGATAGTTTCTTTAATGCAGCAGCAAACATTGTCACTGATTCTCCCTCTTCCTGATCTCTCCTGTGGAACCTGAACCTTTCAGCATTAACTAGTGGTTCTGGTGAAAAATGTCCTTTAAATATCTCCACAATATCCCCATACGTCTTATTACCTGTTCTGTCTGACTGTAGCAGGCTGCCTAGTAAATTACATGTCACAAAAAATGGAGGCACAATGTTATCCTCATCAATGTCCTTTGCAAGAACCAAATATTCAAACCGTTCTGTATATGAGCTCCACTGCTCAATACTTTAATCAAACTGTCCAATGGTCCCAAACAATTCCAATAATGTTCTTCCCTTTTTAATCACGTTGTTTTCCCACTCCGACGTCCGTCTCGAGTCCTTTTCTGCCGTCCATGACGATGTTAACTCTCTTTCTTAGGTAGCTCGACTATGCACTTGCCTCTGCTAGCAATACACTGTGCTAACATTAGCCTAGACTGTACCACAGAAAATAACAGTTTAAACAGTTGAAAAAACAACTTCTTCCAGACAGAATAGTTCCTGTAGATTCAGACTCGTCACCAATCTTTTGTTATGTCTCGTGGGTTTCATAACCACATCTGTATAACAATTCAATAATGATGAGACGGGAGACAGGAATCAGTTCAACCATTTATCTGGAACGGGATCAACTCTACACATACAAACCCCCATGATGCTCTGCAGCACAACCCCAATATACAACAAATACATAAATAAGTAAATAGACACAGAAAAGAAACTCAGAGGAATTTAAATGTTCAGTTCTAGAAAGTAGGGCCATGGGATAGGGTCAGAAAGGTCAGTATGTCTGATAGCTGGTTACAGAGGTGACATAACAAGCATAAGGTCCATTATAACACAGTGCAGTAGAGGTGGGAGCTGAAAGCAGACATGGACAGTGAGACGTGTGAGGAGATCAGGGGTGAAACACTAGATCAGGACAGGTAGAAATGTCAGGGCTGGGAATAGACAGAGACACATTCTGATCATGGCTCAGACCTGAGACACCCAAACAGAAGATGCCATAGCAAAGTCCTGGCCAGTAGGCTGTATGGGATTTCCTTTCATCAAAATCCAGAACATGGACATGAGGCATCGGTCAATAAAAAGTGACTTAGAGCTTTAGTGAAAGTATGTAATTACTTAGTGTTACTAACATCATAAACATAAAACATTTAAAACTGCTCATTTTTATTATACTGATCTAAAATCTAAACGCAACAGGCAACAATGTCAAAGATTTTACTGAGTTACAGTCAATTGAAAATAAATAAATTAGGCCCTAATCTACAGATTTCACATGACTGGGAACACAGACATGCATCTGTTGGTCACAGGACACCTTAGTAAAAAAGTACGATTGTGGATCAGAAAATCAGTCAGTATCTGGTGTGACCACCATTTGCCTCATGCAGCGCGACACATCTCCTTCACATAGAGTTGATCAGGCTGTTGATTGTGGCCTGTGGAAGGCTGTCCCACTCCTCTTCAATGGCTGTGCAAAAATGCTGGATATTGTCGGGACCTGGAACACTCTGTCGTACATGTCGATCCAGAGCATCCCAAACATGCTCAACGGCTGACATATCTGGTGAGTTCTCAGGCCATGGAAAATCTTATATATTTTTTCAGCTTCCAGGAATTGTGTATAGATCCTTGCGACATCGATCGGGCCGTGCATTATCATGCTGAAACATGAGGTGATGGAGGCGGAGGAATGATACGATAATGGGTTCTCATCCTGGTATCTCTGTGCATATAATTGCCATTGATAAAAAATGCACTTGTGTTCATTGTCCGTAGCTTATGATTACCCATATCATAACCTCACTGCCACCATGGGGCACTCTGTTCACAACGTTGACATCAGCAAACTGCTCGCCCACATGACACCAGCTTCTTGATATGCCACACCTGTCAGGTGGATGGATTATCTTGGCAAATGAGAAATGCTCACTAACAGGGATGTAAAACTTATAAGCTGTTTGTGCGTATGGAACATTTCTGGGATCTTTTATTTCAGCTCATGAAACATGGGACCAACACTTTACATGTTGCCTTTATATCTTTGTTCAGTGTATTTACAGGAATAAACTGGCCCAAACTGGTGTGTGTGTGTCCGTCCAGTGTGTCCGTCCGGTGTGTGTCCAGTGTGTGTGTGTCCTAATGTGTGTGTGTGTGTGTGTGTGTCCAGTGTGTGTGTGTCCAGTGTGTGTGTCCAGTATGTGTGTGTAAAGTGTGTGTGTGACCAGTGTGTGTGTCTGTCCGTGTGTGTGCCCAGTATGTGTGTGTATCCAGTTTGTGTGTGTATCCAGTGTATGTGTCTAGTGTGTGTGTGTCCTGTGTGTCCTGTGTGTGTGTGAATGTGTCCAGAGTCTGTCCGTGTGTGTGTCAATGTGTGTGTGTGTAAAGTGTGTGTGTGTCCAGTGTGTGTGTGTCCGTCCAGTGTGTGTCCAGTGTGTGTGTGTGTCCTAATGTATGTGTGTGTGTGTGTGTGTCCAGTATATGTGTGTCCTAATGTGTGTGTGTGTGTGTCAGTGTCCAATGTGTGTGTGTGTGTGTGTGTTTGTGTCAGTGTCCAGTGTGTGTCAGTGTCCAATGTGTGTGTGTGTGTGTGTGTGTGTGTGTCCAGTATATGTGTGTCCAGTATGTGTGTGTGTGTGTGTCAGTGTCCAATGTGTGTGTGTGTGTGTGTGTCCAGTGTGTGTGTGTGTGTGTCAGTGTCCAGTGAGTGTGTCCAGTGTGTGTGTGTGTCCAGTGTGTGTGTGTCCAGTATGTGTGTGTGTGTGTCCAGTGTGTGTGACACAGAGTTATTTATATTCTTATTTTATATTTTATTAAAATATTGTGTTGTGTTTGATTAGGGACACTGAAGAGTCATCATAAACCCAAAACCCTGGATAGAGGGCCTCAGTGAATGTGGTGTAGAATGTGTTCAGGTGGGTCAGTGTGTCAGAGGAGACTCTGTAGAAGGACAGGGTGCCGGCTGGCCAGTCCAGATACACTCCTACTCTGTGGGAGCTGGAGGAGAGGACGTCTATCAGAGTGGGAATAGTATTGTGCCTGGCAGTATAACTGTTGTCAGAGCAGAACAGACTCCAGGATTTGTCATTCCATCCAAGTCCACAGTCATTACCCTCCCCACTCCTGCTGATTCCTTTATATGTTACTCCTATAACAGGCCATCCCCCACTCCACTCTACCTCCCAGTAACAGCGCCCAGTCAGGCCCTCTCTACACAGCACCTGTCTACAGATCTCAAATCTCTCTGGGTGATCGAGATACGGCTGCTTCTTTGTCCTACATGTCACCTTTCTGTTCTCCTCAGACAGAGAGAGGTGTCTGTTTACTGTGTTTGGGTCCAGTGTGAGATCACAGGCATCTGATGGATGAAACCAGACACAATATTAGAAATCATCATAATTCATTCACATTAGAATGTTAACTCACCTTTCACTAATTCATTTAATGTAGATGTTTCTAGGTATCAAAAGGAGAATTTAAGGTAACTTCAGGCTTTTGATTGATCATATGTTATACTGTATGGTAATATAAAACACACTCATTCCCATTAATTACACACACACACACACACACACACACACACACACACACACACAATGACACCAGGATGCATGCATGAACACACACACATTTCTAATGTACAAGTAAACACACACACACACATACACATACACAGACACATGGTCATACCAACTCTTTCTAAATGTTGGTGTCTCTGATTTCTGATTCTGTAGAACTACAGCTGATATTTAATATGACCAAGTAAGTAATGATGGTGGCCTTTGACTTAACTTGAATTAAGACTTATTCTTAGTCATATTCTTCACAGCAGTCAACACTCACATTTTCTAAGCCCAGGTTTCATTGTGTACTCTCCACCATGTTCCACACTAGCGGTAAGCAGAAGAACAGACAGTCATTGAGTGATACACGTGAACTCTCTCTCACACACACACACACACACACACACACACACACACACACACACACACACACACACACACACACACACACACAACTTTGTCCAAGTGGTGATAAGAATATTTGTCTTAACTAGCCTGATAAATCAAACACGTCTGATATGAACATTGACATAAATCCTCTACATACTTGAGTTTCTCCAGTCTGCAGTGTGGATCCTCCAGTCCAGCAGAGAGCAGTCTGACTCCTGAGTCTCCTGGGTGATTGTAGCTCAGGTCCAGTTCTCTCAGGTGTGAGGGGTTTGACTTCAGAGCTGAGACCAGAGAAGCACAGCCTTCCTCTGTGACTAGACAGCCTGACAGTCTGCAAAGAGTCAAATCATATTAAAATCACACTGATATTCTTTGGTGGTGAAAATAGTGGCAGTATATTTTTTCAACATATTCAGATACATCAGAGTCCAGCAACCTTTCATATCTATCATTATTAGAAATGACAAATTATCAAAGTATTGCTTGTAGAGAGAAAAATATAAAGTACAAATATTTGAGTAAACTGACCAGTTTAAAAAGCAGTATCAGTTAAAAGACAGACAGCGAGGTATCAGATTTAGATTGTATTGAGTATACAGTATTGTATTGAGTATTTTGACAGTGAAGCTAAAAAATGTAATGTGGCTCTATACTCCAGCATTTTGAAATTGAGATCAAATGTTTCATATGATGTGACAGTATATAATTTCACCTTTAATTTGAGGGTATTTTCATACATATCGGTTTCACCGTTTAGAAATAAAAGCACTTTATGTATCTAGTCCCCCCAGTTGAAGAAGTCATAAGTATTCTGACCAATTCACTTAAAGTGTATTAAAGTTGTAAAACGTTTAGTATTTAAACTCGTTGGTTGCATTTGCAGTTTGTTTTGGTTGTGTTTGGGGTTATGTTTTGACCAATAGTAACTGAATGGTGGATGATGACTGGATTAATCTTCTGTCTAAGTGAGTAGATAACATGTTTCTAAACACTACTAAATTAATCCTGATGATGCCATGATTAAGAAAAATCATGAATCAGTCATGAGCAATTATGAATAAGAAAGTTACAGAGGCTATAACAAAGCATGCTGACCTCTCACCATGACCAATAACAGAGGCTCCAACAAAACATGCCAACCTCTCACCATTACCAATAACAGAGGCTCCAACAAAACATGCTAACCTCTCACCATTACCAATAACAGAGACTACAACAAAACATGCTAACCTCTCACCATTACCAATAACAGAGGCTACAACAAAACATGCTAACCTCTCAGCATTACCAATAACAGAGACTACAACAAAACATGCTAACCTCTCACCATTACCAATAACAGAGGCTACAACAAAACATGCTAACCTCTCACCATTACCAATAACAGAGGCTACAACAAAACATGCCAACCTCTCACCATTACCAATAACAGAGACTACAACAAAACATGCTAACCTCTCACCATTACCAATAACAGAGGCTACAACAAAACATGCTAACCTCTCACCATTACCAATAACAGAGGCTACAACAAAACATGCTAACCTCTCACCATTACCAATAACAGAGGGGGTATGATCCTTGTGCCTCTGTAACTTTCTCATTCATCATCATTCACGATTCATTCATGATTATTCATAATTAAGGTAGCATCCACATGAATGTAGAAGTGTTCAGAAACATCTTCTATTCTTACTGACAATACAAGTGAAGTGACTCCAAAACGACAGGACATTATTCACCATTCAGTTTCTATTGGGAAAAACATCATCCAAAACACAACCAAAACAAACTGCAAATGAATTCAACAAGTTTTAGAATCACAGGCTTGGTGTAATCACTGCGGGTAAGGAACATGGGACCAAATACTAAACTTATGTCGACTATATTACAATATAAGTGAATATTTCCAAATTATTACACATTTTTCAAATGGGAGAACTAGATACATAAAAGTGCTTTAATTTCTAAACAGTAACACAAATAAAAGTTGACATTATATACTGTCGCCTAATTTGAAACATTTGATCTCAAATCCAAAATGCTGGAGCATTTTGCAAACATATATGCTGTGGACTATGTGTGCCTGGTGAACACATCTGGATCTGGTGAACAGTTATCACTTTTATTTAACTCGGCAAGTCAGTTAAGAACCAACTGTTATTTACAATGGCGGCCTACCAAAAGGCAAAAGGCCTCCTGCGGGGGCGAGGGCTGGGATTTAAAAAAAAAAGATTAAAAAAAAAAAAAAAGATATACAGTAGGGCAAAAACGTATTTAGTCAGCCACCAATTGTGCAAGTTCTCCCACTTAAAAAGATGAGAGAGGCCTGTAATTTTCATCATAGGTACACTTCAACTATGACAGACAAAATGAGAAGAAAATAAATCCAGAAAATCACATTGTAGGATTTTTAATGAGTTTATTTGCAAATTATGGTGGAAAATAAGTATTTGGTCAATAACAAAAGTTTATCTCAATACTTTGTTATATACCCTTTGTTGGCAATGACAGAGGTCAAATGTTTTCTGTAAGTCTTCACAAGGTTTTCACACACTGTTGCTGGTATTTTGGCCCATTCCTCCATGCAGATCTCCTCTAGAGCAGTGATGTTTTGGGGCTGTTGCTGGGCAACACGGACTTTCAACTCCCTCCAAAGATTTTCTATGGGGTTGAGATCTGGAGACTGGCTAGGCCACTCCAGGACCTTGAAATGCTTCTTACGAAGCCACTCCTTCGTTGCCCGGGTGGTGTGTTTGGGATCATTGTCATGCTGAAAGACCCAGCCACGTTTCATCTTCAATGCCCTTGCTGATGGAAGGAGGTTTTCACTCAAAATCTCACGATACATGGCCCCATTCATTCTTTCCTTTACACGGATCAGTCGTCCTGGTCCCTTTGCAGAAAAACAGCCCCAAAGCATGATGTTTCCACCCCCATGCTTCACAGTAGGTATGGTGTTCTAAGGATGCAACTCAGCATTCTTTGTCCTCCAAACACGACGAGTTGAGTTTATACCAAAAAGTTATATTTTGGTTTCATCTGACCATATGACATTCTCCCAATCTTCTTCTGGATCATCCAAATGCTCTCTAGCAAACTTCAGACGGGCCTGGACATGTACTGGCTTAAGCAGGGGGACACGTCTGGCACTGCAGGATTTGAGTCCCTGGCGGCGTAGTGTGTTACTGATGGTAGGCTTTGTTACTTTGGTCCCAGCTCTCTGCAGGTCATTCACTAGGTCCCCCCGTGTGGTTCTGGGATTTTTGCTCACCGTTCTTGTGATCATTTTGACCCCACGGGGTGAGATCTTGCGTGGAGCCCCAGATCGAGAGAGATTATCAGTGGTCTTGTATGTCTTCCATTTCCTAATAATTGCTCCCACAGTTGATTTCTTCAAACCAAGCTGCTTACCTATTGCAGATTCAGTCTTCCCAGCCTGGTGCAGGTCTACAATTTTGTTTCTGGTGTCCTTTGACAGCTCTTTGGTCTTGGCCATAGTGGAGTTTGGAGTGTGACTGTTTGAGGTTGTGGACAGGTGTCTTTTATACTGATAACAAGTTCAAACAGGTGCCATTAATACAGGTAACGAGTGGAGGACAGAGGAGCCTCTTAAAGAAGAAGTTACAGGTCTGTGAGAGCCAGAAATCTTGCTTGTTTGTAGGTGACCAAATACTTATTTTCCACCATAATTTGCAAATAAATTCATTAAAAATCCTACAATATAATTTTCTGGATTTTTGCACAATTGGTGGCTGACTAAATACTTTTTTGCCCCACTGTAAATATAGGACAAACACACATCAGGAAAAGAGAGATACCGCAACACTACATAAAGAGAGACCTAAGACAACAATATAGCAAGGCAGCAACACAACATGACAAACACATAGTAGCAACACACCATGGCAGCAGCACAACATGGTCGCATCACAAAACATGGTAAAAACATTATTGGTCTAGATTTAACTTTAGCCTGCAGCTTTGATATGTGCTGAGAGGACAGTTTACTGTCTAGCCATACCCCAAAGTACTTGTATGAGGTGACTACCTCAAGCTCTAAATCCTCAAAGATAGTAATCACACCTGTGGGGAGAGGTGCATTCTTCTTACCAAACCACATGACCTTTGTTTTGGAGGTGTTCAGAACAACGTTATGGACAGAGAAAGCTTGTTGGACACTAAGAAAGCTTTGTTGTAGAGCGTTTAACACAACATCCGGTGAGGGGCCAGCTGAGTATGACTGTATCATCTGCATATAAATGGATGAGAGAGCTTCCTACTGCCTGAGCTATGTTGTTGATGTAAATTGAGAAGAGCGTGGGGTCTAGGATCAAGCCTTGGGGTACTCCCTTGGTGACACACAGTGGCTGAGACAGCAATTTTTCTGACTTTATACACTGCACTCTTTGAGAGATGTATTTAGCAAACCAGGTCAAAGACCCCTCAGAGACACCAATACTCCTTAGCCTGCCCACAAGAATGGAATGGTACCGTATTAAAAGCTTTGGCCAAGTCAATAAAAATAGCATCACAACATTGCTATTAATCAAGGGCAGTGGTGACATCATTTAGAACCTTTAAGGTTGTAGTGACAAATCCATAACCTGAGCAGAAACTAGATTGCATTTCAGAGAGAATACTATAGACATCAAGAAAGCCAGTCAGTTGATTATTGACAAGTTTTTCCAACAGTTTTGATAAACAGGGCAAAATAGAAATAGGCCTATAACAGTTAGGTTCAGCTTGATCTCGCCCTCTTGTTGACCAAATACAGGAATACGAACCTCAGAGTCTCCAGTTGACAGTGGGGATTCCCCAGTCCATCAGAGAGCAGCTTCACTCCTGAATCCTTCAGGTCATTGTTACTCAGATCCAGCTCTCTCAGATGTGAGGGGTTTGACCTCAGAGCTGAGACCAGAGAAACACAGCCTTTCTCTGTGACTAGACAGCCTGACAGCCTGCAACGAGTAAAATCATATTAAAACCACACTGCTATTCTTTGGTGGTGAAAATAGTGGCAGTATATTTTTTCAACACATTCAGATATATCAGTGTCCTGAAACCTGCCATATCTATTAATAAATGAATGTATCATTATTAGAAATTATCATAATATTGCTTGAAGAGAGAGAAATGTATTGTACCAATATTTGACAAGACTGACCAGACCAGTTTAAAAGCAGTATCAGTTAAAAGACAGACAGTAAGATATCAGATTTAAATTGTATTGAGTATACAGTCCACACCATATCTATTTTGACAGTGAAGCTAAAAATGTAAATGTGTCTCTATACTCCAGTATTTTGGAATTGAGGTCAAATGTTTCATATGAGGTGACAGTATATAATGTCACCTTTTATTTGAGGGTATTTTCATACATATCGGTTTCACCGTTTAGAAATAAAAGCAGTTTATATATCTAGTCACCCTATTTGAAGAAGTCATGTTTTCTGACCAATTCACTTATAGTCTATTAAAGTAGTCAAAATAATTGTATTTGGTCCCATATTCTTTGAAAGCAATGACTACATCAAGCCTGTGACTGCCATGATTGAGAAAGATCATGAATTAATCATTAATAATAATGAGTGAGAGAGTTAGAGACTACAACAAAACATACTAACCTCTCACCATTAACCTCAAATTAAAGGTGACATTCTGTACTGTCGCCTAATATGAAACATTCTATTTCAAATCCAAAATGCTGGAGCATAGCACCAACTTCAAAACTTCCCTGTCCAAACACATATGGTGTGGACTATGTGTGCATGGTGAACACATGTGGATCTGGTGAACAGTTCTCACTTGTTGACCAACTACAGGAATACTGACCTCAGAGTCTCCAGTTGACAGTGGGGATTCCCCAGTCCATCAGAAAGCAGCTTCACTCCTGAATCCTTCAGGTCATTGTTACTCAGATCCAGCTCTCTCAGGTGTGAGGAGTTTGAACTGAGAGCTGAGACCAGAGAAGCACAGCCTTCCTCTGTGACTTGACAGCCTGACAGCCTGCAAATAGTAAAATCATATTTAAACCACACTGCTATTTATTTGGTAGTAAAAATAGTGGCAGTATATTTTTTCAACATATTCAGATATATCAGTGTCCTGAAACCTGCCATATCTATTAATAAATTAATGAATGTATCAGAAATTAGAAATTATCATAATATTGCTTGAAGAGAGAAACATTTATTGTACACATATCTGAGTAGACTGAGCAGACCTTTACCTCTGATGTTAGCTTAAAAAATATATACTTTTAGTACTTCTTCAAATGGTAGAACTAGGTCCATGAAGTGCTTTCATTTCTAAAAGCTAAAACAGATTTTTATGAGTACCTTAAAAATAAAGGTGACATTCTGTACTGCCGCCTAATATGAAACATTATATCTCAAATCCAAAATGCTGGAGCATAGCACCACATTTAAAACTGTAAGCTTCACTGTCCAAACACATATGGTGTGGACTATGTGTGCCTGGTAAACACATGTGGATCTGGTGAACAGTTCTCACTTGTTGACCAACTACAGGAATACTGACCTCAGAGTCTCCAGTTGACAGTGGGGATTCCCCAGTCCAGCAGAGAGCAGCTTCACTCCTGAATCCTTCAGGTCATTGTTACTCAGATCCAGCTCTCTCAGGTGTGAGGGGTTTGACTCCAGAGCTGAGACCAGAGAAGCACAGCCTTCCTCTGTGACTCCACAGCCTGACAGCCTGAGAGAGAGATCAGGATTTCACAAACACACTGTTAATTTAAAATCAGTAGTGTAGAAGGACGATGGCAGATGCATTTGGTTTATTCTCCAAAAACAACATATAGATTTACCTTCCGTCTCCTAGAATTGTATTGTTGTATTGTTATACAATGTGAACACCAATGCATTGAATCAATATATTTTTCAATAATACATATTTTTCTCTAAACTGAATATTTCTTCAGGATGATTAGTACTTAAATGTCATTTTATGTACTCACATAGCAGCTCTGGAGGCTTTGACCACTGGCAGCAGCCTCAGAAGACCTTCCTCTGATCTGGAGTATTTCTTCAGGTCAAACACTTCCAGCTCCTTTTCTGATGTCAGCAACACAAAGACCAGAGCTGACCACTGTGCAGGTGAGAGTTCTTCACTGGAGACACTTCCTGATCTCAGGTAGCTTTGGATCTCCTCCACTAGAGAATGGTCATTCAGTTCATTCAGACAGTGGAACAGATTGATGCTCCTCTCTGGAGAGGGATTCTCCCTGATCTTCTCCTTGATGTACTTGACTGTTTCTTCATGACTCTGTGAGCTGCTTCTTGTCTTTGTCAGAAGACCTCGTAAGTGCTTCTGATTGGACTCCAGTGAGAGGCCCAGAAGGAAGCGGAGGAAAAGGTCCAGGTTTCCCGTCTCACTTTGTAAGGCTTTATCCACAGCACTCTTGTAGACATTAACTTCAGTAACTTGCGGTTTGGCCATTAGATTCTCATTTTTGTTGATGAATGAGAGGAACACATATACAGCAGCCAGAAACTCCTGAATGCTCAGATGCACGAAGCAGTACACCTTGTCCTGGGACAGCACACATTCCTCTTTAAAGAGCTGTGTGCACAATCCTGAGTACACTGAGGCTTCATTGACATCAATGCCAGCCTCTTTCAGGTCTTCTTCATAGAAAATCAGATTGCCCTTCACAAGCTGTTGAAAAGCCAGTTTTCCCAGTGACATAATGCTCTCTTTATTACAGTTTGGAGCTGTCTCTTCATTCCCAAGATACTTTTCATTCTTCTGTTTGGTATGAAACACCACAAGGTGTATGTACATCTCAGTCAGAGTCTTGGGCATCTCTTCTCTCTTATGATTCAGCATGGGTTCAAGGACTATTGCAGAAATCCAACAGAAGACTGGAATGTGGCACATGATGTGGAGGCTCCTTGATGTCTTTATGTGTGAGATGATTCTGCTGGCCAGGTCCTCATCACTGAATCTCTTCCTGAAATACTCCTCCTTCTGTGGGTCATTGAACCCTCGTACCTCTGTCACCTGGTCAACACACCCTGAAGGGATCTTATTGGCTGCTGCAGGTCGGGTAGTTATCCAGAGGAGAGCAGAGGGAAGCAGATTTCCCTTGATGAGATTAGTCAGCAGAACATCCACTGAGGTTGACTTGGTGACGTCACAACAGATGTCGTTCTTCTGGAAGTCTAGGGGCAATCGGCACTCATCCAGACCATCAAAGATGAACAGAACTTTGTACTTGTCATAGTTGGAGATTGTTGATTCTTTGGTTTCCATTGAGAAGTGATTGAGAAGTTCAATCAAAGTGTGTTTTTCCCCTTTCATCAAATTCAGCTCCCGAAAAGGGAATGAAAATACAAATTGGACATCCTGATTTGCTTTTCCTTCAGCCCAGTCCAGAATGAACTTCTGCACAGAGACTGTTTTTCCAATGCCAGCGACTCCCTTTGTCAGCACAGTTCTGATAAGTTTGTCTTGTCCAGTTAAGGGTTTGAAGATGTCGTTACATTTGATTGCAGTCTCTGGTCTTGCTTGTTTCCTGGTTGTTGTCTCAATCTGTCTCAGCTCATGTTCATTATTGACCTCTCCTGTTCCACCCTCTGTGATGTAGAGCTCTGTGTAGATCTTATTGAGAAGTATTGGGTTTCCTTGTTTAGCGATCCCCTCAAATACACATTGAAACTTCTTCTTTAGATTAGATTTGAGTTCACGTTGGTAAATCACAGCAAGCTCATCTGAATGAAGAAATAACACAGAGGATATTAATATTACGTCTGTTATAATGCCTACGGTATTGTAGTTCTTTATTATAACTTTTTACATTATAATAATGTATTATATTAACTGTCCGTAAAAATGTGTAAATGTTTTCATAGTGCATTACACACTGGTGTGAAAGATTTATATCATTACTGGTATTATTGATGGTATTATTAATGTTGTCTCGTTCCTCTCTCTCTGTCTGTCTATCCTCTATCTTTCTTTCTTCTCTTCTCTGTGTCTAAATTAATCACCACAACACATCCCTGCTGCTACTTGATGAGGTCACTAAGTGTTGTGTTAAGGCTGCTACAATATCATTGAGTTACACAGCTACTTTAGCTCTACTTGAGCTACAGCTTTTAAATGTTTGTTATAAAACAGCATTCAACATGAGGTAGACAGCTCTTACTTTTCTCCAGTGTGTCAGCAAGCTCCTTCTGATTCATTTTCCTCACCGACTCTGATCTCCTCTGTTCGTTTCTGTGGACAAAACATTTAGGGATGGTACACACACACAGGGAGGGAATGTTGTGTTTGTTTAATATCGTTTTTAGGACTATGAAAATTGAAAAAAGTATTAGCCTACAGATTATGAAAACAACCTAAATAAATTACTAAATGGGAGAGGAGAAATTACTAGAGACAGTGTTGTTTAACTCCTGACCATGAAAGATATTGGTGTGTTTTCTCACTGTCTATCACTTCATGGTTTCATTTCAGAGAGTATTCGGAAAGTATTCAGACCCCTTGACTTTTTCCACATTCTGTTACATTACAGACATATTCTAAAATGATTAAATTGCTTTTGTCACGACTTCGGCCGAAGTCGGCTCCTCTCCTTGTTCGGGCGGCGTTCGGTGGTCAACGTCACAGGCTTTCTAGCCATCGCCGCTCCATTTTTCATGTATCCATTTGTTTTGTCTTGTTCCCTGCACACCTGGTTTTCATTCCCCAATCAATCCATATGTATTTATTCCTCTGTTCCCCATCATGTCTTTGTGTGAGATTGTTTGTGTTACGTGTGTATTGTTGACGCGCCAGACTGGCTTGTTTTTCCCGTGTTATTTTTCACGAAGATGTTTATTGTTAAACATAATTCTTGTGACTGTTTTGCGCGTTTGGCACTTTTGCCTAAATAAAGTGTGCGCTTGTTCACAAATCTCTGCTCCTTTGAACCTGACTTCGCTACCAGTACGCACACATCTGACATATTTTTTTCTCATCAATCTACAAACAATACCCCATGAAGACAAATCAAAAAGAGGTGTTTTGAAATGTTTGCAAATGTATTAAGTATTCAGACCCTTTGTTATGAGACTAGAAATTGAGCTCAGGTGCATCCTGTTTCCATTGATCATCCTTGAGATGTTTCTACAACTTGATTGGAGTCCACCTGTGGTAAACTAAATTGATTGGACATGATTTGGAAAGACAGGCCTGTCTATATAATGTCCCACAGTTGACAGTGCATGTCAGAGCAACAAAACAAGCCATGAGGTAGATGGAATTGTCCATAGAGCTCCGAGACAGGATTGTGTCGAGGCACAGATCTGGGGAAGGATACCAAAAAATGTCTGGAGCGTTGAAGCTCCCTAAGAACACCGTGGCTTCCATCATTCTTAAACCAAGACTCTTCCAAGAGCAAAATGAGCAGGGCCTTGGTCAGGTAGGTATATATATATATATACACACTGCTCAAAAAAATAAAGGGAACACTAAAATAACACATCCTAGATCTGAATGAATGAAATATTCTTATTAAATACTTTTTTCTTTACATAGTTGAATGTACTGACAACAAAATCACACAAAAATGATCAATGGAAATCAAATTTATCAACCCATGGAGGTCTGGATTTGGAGTCACACTCAAAATTAAAGTGGAAAACCACACTACAGGCTGATCCAACTTTGATGTAATGTCCTTAAAACAAGTCAAAATGAGGCTCAGTAGTGTGTGTGGCCTCCACGTGCCTGTATGACCTCCCTACAATGCCTGGGCATGCTCCTGATGAGGTGGCGGATGGTCTCCTGAGGGATCTCCTCCCAGACCTGGACTAAAGCATCCGCCAACTCCTGGACAGTCTGTGGTGCAACGTGGCGTTGGTGGATGGAGCGAGACATGATGTCCCAGATGTGCTCAATTGGATTCAGGTCTGGGGAACGGGCGGGCCAGTCCATAGCATCAATGCCTTCCTCTTGCAGGAACTGCTGACACACTCCACCCACATGAGGTCTAGCATTGTCTTGCATTAGGAGGAACCCAGGGCCAACCGCACCAGCATATGGTCTCACAAGGGGTCTGAGGATATCATCTCGGTACCTAATGGCAGTCAGGCTACCTCTGGCGAGCACATGGAGGGCTGTGCGGCCCCCCAAAGAAATGGCACCCCACACCATGACTGACCCACCGCCAAACCGGTCATGCTGGAGGATGTTGCAGGCAGCAGAACGTTCTCCACGGCGTCTCCAGACTCTGTCACGTCTGTCACATGTGCTCAGTGTAAACCTGCTTTCATCTGTGAAGAGCACAGGGCGCCAGTGGCGAATTTGCCAATCTTGGTGTTCTCTGGCAAATGCCAAACGTCCTGCACGGTGTTGGGCTGTAAGCACAACCCCCACCTGTGGACGTCGGGCCCTCATACCACCCTCATGGAGTCTGTTTCTGACCGTTTGAGCAGACACATGCACATTTGTGGCCTGCTGGAGGTCATTTTGCAGGGCTCTGGCAGTGCTCCTCCTGCTCCTCCTTGCACAAAGGCGGAGGTAGCGGTCCTGCTGCTGGGTTGTTGCCCTCCTACGGCCTCCTCCACGTCTCCTGATGTACTGGCCTGTCTCCTGGTAGCGCCTCCATGCTCTGGACACTACGCTGACAGACACAGCAAACCTTCTTGCCACAGCTCGCATTGATGTGCCGTCCTGGATGAGCTGCACTACCTGAGCCACTTGTGTGGGTTGTAGACTCCGTCTCATGCTACCACTAGAGTGAAAGCACCGCCAGCATTCAAAAGTGAACAAAACATCAGCCAGGAAGCATAGGAACTGAGAAGTGGTCTCTGGTCACCACCTGCAGAACCACTCCTTTATTGGGGGTGTCTTGCTAATTGCCTATAATTTCCACCTGTTGTCTATTCCATTTGCACAACAGCATGTGAAATGTATTGTCAATCAGTGTTGCTTCCTAAGTGGACAGTTTGATTTCACAGAAGTGTGATTGACTTGGAGTTACATTGTGTTGTTTAAGTGTTCCCTTTATTTTTTTGAGCAGTGTATATATATATATATATATAGTACAAATCAAAAGTTTGGACACCTACACTTTCAATGTTTTTTCTTTATTTTTACTATTTTCTACATCGTAGATTAATAGTGAAGACATCAAAACTATGAAATAACACATATGGAATCATGTAGAAACCCCCAAAAAGTGATAAACAAATCAAAATATATTTTATATTTGAGATTCTTCAAATAGCCACCCTTTGTCTAGATGACAGCTTTGTACACTCTTGGCATTCTCTCAACAAGCTTCACCTGGAATGCTTTTCCAACAGTCTTGAAGAAGTTCCCACATATGCTGAGCACTTGTTGGCTGCTTATTATTGGTGTCCTTTAGTAGTGGTTCCTTTGCATTAATTCGACCATGAAGGCCTGATTCACGCAGTCTCCTCTGAACAGTTGATGTTGAGATGTGTCTGTTACTTGAACTCTGTGAAGCATTTATTTGGGCTGCAATTTCTGAGGCTGGAAACTCTAATGAACTTGTCCTCTGCAGCAGAGGTAACTCTGGGTCTTCCATTCCTGTGGCGGTCCTCAAGAGAGCCAGTTTCATCATTTCGCTTGATGGTTTTTGCGACTGCACTTGAAAAAACGTTCAAAGATCTTGACATTTTCCGTATTGACTGACTTTTATGTCTTAAAATAATGATGGACTGTCGTTTCTCTTGCTTTAGCTGTTCTCGCCATATATGGACTTGGTATTTTACCAAATAGAGTAAAATAAGTCCTCAACTGGCAATTTCATTAAATACTACCATCAAAACACCAGTCTCAACGTCAAGAGTGAAGAGGTGACTCCGGGATGCTGTCCTTCTAGGCAGAGTTCCTCTGTCCAGTATATGTTATTTTGCCCATCTTAATCTATTTTTTTTTGGCCAATCTGACATATGGCTTTTTCTTTGCAACTCTGCCTACAAGGCCAGCATCCCGGAGTCGCCTCTCCACTGTTGACGTTGAGTTTTTATATATACTATATGCCATTGGATGAGGTAATGTTTTGGTACTAAGAAGTACCAAGAACGAGATTAGGACCTTGTCTAAAGAGACCAAACTGAACGATAATTTATAGCTAATGCTATCTGGCTATGGGATACTCCTCTTTCAAGTAAAAGGTTCTTTGTAATGTTCCTAAGATCTGTGGTTCGTCATGCGAGTTGAGAGGAGTGTATCTTGGCTATAAAAGATACTAAGTATTATTTTGTAAGGAACTCAGAGAATTAATTTATAGACACTGAATTGATCTGAGAGTCAAAGGGCTATGGTGAAGCTCATAAAATTAAAGATGGACTTTATAATATAACTCTGACTTGTGTGTGGATTGCTCTCTCATCATTTAGTAATACAGGAAATTACCACGACAGATGACTAACGTAACCACCAGGGATATGGCTTTTTGCAGAATTATTTTTCCATTTGCAGAATCTTCCCTTGCTGAGCCTGGCTTCCACAAAGTATCAGCAATCTGCAATTCCCAATGAATGGGGCTAGTTTGACTGCACCTATCTCTTTCTCTATGGCATTGGTTAATCAGATAGGGTGTAAATGAGGCCCTGTGGTCTTATCAAACACCATCCCCACTTTCCACTCTGACACATTGCTTCCTATCTTGGTCCTCGTTATGCTTTCTTTACTAGACGCTCCACTGCTTTCTGTTTCATGATCTCTCTTCTTCCTATGTCTTTCCTCTACAGACCATTCAGATCCTTGACCCTCATCTTCCTGCTCCATATCATGAAAATTGTTACCCATATTGAGCACATTCCAGCACAGCTGTCCAACCTTTTCTGAATTTCCTCTACTTCGTCTCGCTGCCATTTCTGATCATCCCGCTAAACCCTACTGCCAGTGATGGAAATTGGTCATCCAAACTTCCCCAAAGATTTCTACTCTCTCTGGTAACTTTCTAAACTGAGGTTTTCACAACATCAGACACCTTTCATTTGAACACTTGTTTTTACTTTTTGCTGGTCAGCACTAAAGCCAATGTCATAAATCCAATCTATTAGCTACAATGTGTCTTCTTAAAATGTTAAACCTAAACTTAACCACACTGCTAAACTTATGCCTAGGGTTGTAGTGCTCGAGTCCGGTCTCGAAACCACATATTGGTGTCGGATACATTTGCACTCGGCCTTGACTCGGTCTCGTACAGTGAGGACTTGTAATTTCTTCCCGAGACCAGCAGAGTAAATAACTAAGAATCATCAGCTTCCATTCAGTCAGCGCATAAATCCGCTTCGCCTGGCCAAACATATACACTCCTTTCTTAAAACATTATCTTTCTTAACGTCCTTTATATCTATTATAGACATGTTAATACAGTGGTGAAGCCATAGGTCTTCAGTGTGTAACAGGTTAGTACAGTGGTGAACCCATAGGTCTTCAGTGTGTAACAGGTTAGTACAGTGGTGAACCCATAGGTCTTCAGTGTGTAACAGGTTAGTACAGTGGTGAACCCATAGGTCTTCAGTGTGTAACAGGTTAGTACAGTGGTGAACCCATAGGTCTTCAGCATGTGACAGGTTAGTACAGTGGTGAACCCATAGGTCTTCAGTGTGTGACAGGTTAGTACAGTGGTGAACCTATAGGTCTTCAGTGTGTAACAGGTTAGTACAGTGGTGAACCCATAGGTCTTCAGTGTGTAACAGGTTAGTACAGTGGTGAACCTATAGGTCTTCAGTGTGTAACAGGTTAGTACAGTGGTGAACCCATAGGTCTTCAATGTGTAACAGGTTAGTACAGTGGTGAACCCATAGGTCTTCAGTGTGTAACAGGTTAGTACAGTGGTGAACCCATAGGTCTTCAGTGTGTAACAGGTTAGTACAGTGGTGAACCCATAGGTCTTCAGTGTGTAACAGGTTAGTACAGTGGTGAACCTATAGGTCTTCAGTGTGTAACAGGTTAATACAGTGGTGAACCCATAGGTCTTCAGTGTGTAACAGGTTAGTGCAGTGGTGAACCCATAGGTCTTCAGTGTGTAACAGGTTAACAGTGTGTAACAGACTTCTAAATTTGAAATATAAAATATCCTTATTCATGTTACTGAGGGAGATACTACTACGGGTAATGCAGAACATTTAAGTTCTGTC
This sequence comes from Salvelinus namaycush, assembly GCF_016432855.1. NCBI lineage: Eukaryota > Metazoa > Chordata > Actinopteri > Salmoniformes > Salmonidae > Salvelinus > Salvelinus namaycush. The sequence goes on from NW_024060230.1 coordinate 308,611, forward strand.
AGAACTTGTTATTGTTAGACGTAAGGTATCCCATGGAAAGGAGAAGGCCACAGCCTGGTTTCAGTTGTTGGGTTGTAACTTGAAACCCTTGCTACACCAGAAGGTAATGGTTATCTTTAGGAGGATTGTATATGGTAGGGTCAATGGTGGTTGGATAAGAAGTATGGGCCTGGGAAGTTACTAAGTAAGGGAAAGGCAATCACATGGTTGCGGTCACTGATAAGGGTGGATAGCTGTGGATTAGTAAGAGATGGGGGCCGAGGTCAGGTCAGGTCACATGGGGGAGAAGAAACAGTTTAATACCCGTATCACTTAAATTCCTGCCTAGCAACAGAGATGTATTGGCTGTCCAGATGTGTAAGGAGTAGACTCAGCATAGGAGGAAGTTATAAAAATATGTGCTTGTATAAATATGTCTTATGCAGCTGTGTAAACCAGTGGGTGAATAAACTTGGTTTGAGCTTTACTAGTCGTCCGTGAGTTTTTACTCCGTTAATTTAGAACCTAACAGTCCCAATCATAAGAACACAAAAACACAACCATTAACCATTTCCCAATCGAAAGGTACAACTATTACTTCCCATTGCAAAAAGTATTTTGAACTACTTTGCAGATATGAAGCAAACAGATAATCATAATATTGTAACGCTCGTCTTTAGGTGGAAGAGAGGAGGACCAAGGCGCAGCGTGGTGAATGTTCATGATGTCGAATTTTAATGATATCCAACAAAACAGAACACTGACAAAATACAAAATAACAAAACGACGTGAACAGACCTGAACTTGAGAACATAAACCATGAACGCACGAACAGGAAGGAAGGAAGGAAGGAAGGAAGGAAGGAAGGAAGGAAGGAAGGAAGGAAGGAAGGAAGGAACAAACGAACGAAACGAAACGAAACGAAACAGTACCGTGTGGCGAACAAACACAGACACAGCAACAATCACCCACAAACAAACAGTGAGAAACAGTCTACCTTAATATGGTTCCCAATCAGAGACAATGACAAACACCTGCCTCTGATTGAGAACCATATCAGGCCAATACAATGAACCCAACATAGAAACACATAACATAGAATGCCCACCCAGCTCACGTCCTGACCAACTAAACAAGGCTAAACAAAGGAAATAAGGTCAGGAACGTGACAAATATCAGTCAAAAATATCAAATTCACACTTTATGCTACAAAACCAACTTCATAAAAGGTTTTTAAAAAATCGGTTCTATTTGACTCAACATTCCATAACGTACAATAAGGCTGTTGGCAGAATAGATGGAAACAGTTTGATGCATGATTAATATAATTCACCAATAATTCCCCAAAATATTGCTAGCAGATTGTAATTTACAGCTGGTCTGGTAATTTGTTTCCTGCCTCCATTCTGGATTTAATAAATTGACTTAATAAAGGTATCACTAGTCACTTTTAACGCCACTTTAATCATGTTTACATATCCTACATTACTCATCTCATATGTACAGTTGATGTCAGAAGTTTACATACACTTAGGTTGGAGACATTAGAACTAGTTTTTCAACCACTCCACAAATTTCTTGTTAACAAACTATAGTTTTGGCAAGTCGGTTAGGACATCTACTTTGTGCATGACACAATACATTTTTCCTTCAATTGTTTTACAGACAGATTATTTCACTTATAATTAACTGTATCACAATTCCAGTGGGTCAGAAGTGTCCATAGGCTAAGTTGACTGTGCCTTTAAACAGCTTGGAAAATTCCAGAAAATTATGGCATGGCTTTAGAAGCTTCGGATAGGCTAATTGACATCATTTGAGTCGATTGGAGGTGTACCTGTGGATGTATTTCAAGGCCTACCTTCAAACTCAGTGCCTCTTTGCTTGACATCATGGGAAAATCAAAAGAGATCAGCCAAGACCTCAGCCAAGAGATCAGCCAAGACCTCCACAAGTCTGGTTCATCCTTGGGAGCAATTTCCAAACACCTGAAGGTACCACGTTCATCTGTACAAACAATTGTACGCAAGCATAAACACCATGGGACCACGCAGCCATAATACCGCTCAGGAAGGAGACGCGTTCTGTCTCCTAGAGATGAACGTACATTGGTGCGAAAGTGCAAATCAATCCCAAAACAACAGCAAAGGACCCTATGAAGATGCTGGAGGAAACAGGTAGAAAAGTATCTATATCCACAGTAAAACAAGTCCAATATCGACATAACCTGAAAGGCCGCTCAGCAAGGAAGAAGCCACTGCTCGAAAACCGCCATGAAAAAGCAAGACTACGGTTTGCAACTGCACATGGGGATAAAGATTGTACTTTTTGGAGAAATGTCCTCTGGTCTGATGAAACAAAAATAGAACTGTTTGGCCATAATGACCATCGTTATATTTGAAGAAAAAAGGGGGATGCTTGCAAGCCGAAGAACACCATCCCAACCGTGAAGCACGAGGGTGGCAGCATCATGTGGTGGGGGTGCTTTAGTGCTGGAGGGACTAGTACACTTCACAAAATAGATGGCATCACGAGGTAGGAAAATTATGTGGATATATTGAAGCAACATCTCAAGACATCAGTCAGGAAGTTAAAGCTTGGTCGCAAATGGGTCTTCCAAATGGACAATGACCCCAAGCATACTTCCAAAGTTGTGGCAAAATGGATTCAGGACAACAAAGTCAAGGTATTGGAGGGGCCATTACAAAGCCCTGACCTCAATCCCATAGAAAATTTGTGGGCAGAACTGAAAAGGTGTGTGCGAGCAAGGAGGCCTACAAACCTGACTCAGTTACACCAGCTCTGTCAGGAGGAATGGGCCAAAATTCACCCAACTTATAGTGGGAAGCTTGTGGAAGGCTACCCGAACCGTTTGACCCAAGTTAAACAATTTAAAGGCAATGTTACCAAATACTAATTGAGTGTATGTAACCTTCTGACCCACTGGGAATGTGATGAAAGTAATAAAAGCTGAAATAAATCATTCTCTCTACTATTATTCTGACATTTCACATTCTTAAAATAAAGTGGTGATCCTAACTGACATAAGACAAGACATTTTTACTAGGATTAAATGTCAGGAATTGTGAAAAACTGAGTTTAAATGTATTTGGCTAAAGTATATGTAAACTTCCGACTTCAACTGTATATACTGTATTCTATACCAACGTCTACATCTTGCCTATGCCATACGACCATCGCTCATCCATATATTTATATGTACATATTCTTATTCATCCCTTTACATTTGTTTGTATAAGACAGTTGTTGTGAATTTGTTAGATTACTTGTTAGATATTGCTGCACTGTCGGAACTAGAAGCACAAGCATTTCGCTACACTCACACATTAAGATCTGCTAACCATGTGTATGTGACCAATAAAAATTGATTTGATTTGGATGCACTGTTTCAGTTTCAGGGAAACAATATTCTGGACAAAAACGGACAAATGTAACTAACGCTGGTAATGTCAATACAACCAAAATAGAAAAGGCAATGATCACAAGTCAGTCATAACGTGGCTAATAGGCTAGCATATACGTTTATGTAGTACGCTAAAAACATGGAGCCTAACGTTAGCTACATAGCTAGCTGCTAGGAGGATGTCATACCATTGGAGGAGTGGGTGAGTGACTAACTTTTCGTTTTTGGTGGCTGTACACAGCTAGAGATGCAGGTGTCATTTGGTTAGCTAGCAAGAACTTGAACGACTGTTATTCAGTTACAATATCTATTGCATTCACAAATGTATTCTGGCTATGTACTCTGATTTCAGAGCACTTTCGTCTGAGTTTGGCAGAGTGCAGGACAACTGATGAATTTACAAACGTGCAACACCCGCTGAATATGACCGGTGTCAGTAAACGTAGGCAACAGAATGTTATAGTTAGTCAAGAATGCTCTAGATAACATGTAAACAGCCTGACCAACTCTGCTATGGTGAGTAAAATGGTCAGAGTGAGGTGTTCTCTCATTGGTGTCTGGAAGTAGCTAGCTAGCAAGCTAGCCAACTTTAGCCAGTTTGCTTGGTTGGGACAAGTATGCATTGGCAGGCAAGCTGCAGAAGGATGAGAAGGCTAAAATTCCCCACTGTTTATCAGTGCAATTTTGACGGCAAACAGCTGAAAAAGTTTGAGGGTTTATCTAATGTTCCTTCGTTAGATTTGAGCTAAACTTGCTCTGGCTAGCATTGTTGTTAATCTTGTTGATGTACATAACTGAGAGAGAGAGAGCCTACCTTTTCATGGTTGTTTGAACAATAGGACTGTAAAAGTTCCCAAATATAATAGGACTCCTGTGGTGTTTGCATATTTGCAGAAATCCATTCAGGTGTATTTTGTGGCTTTTGGTGAATGCGTTCTAGTGATCTAAAGTCGTGCTGTTGCAACTGCTTGTAAACACACAGTCCAGTTCAAAGTGAATGATGGCAGGCCTGTGTGGCAAATGGCTTATATGTATAAAGGCCTACTGTAGCTCTGATTGGCTATTACGCACCAGTCTGTGTAGACTCCGGTCCTGGATGAGACATATTTGGTTTTATTGACTGCATTGTCTATTAATTGTCAAAATGCACGGCCACTTTACCACTCTATATTGCAGTAGATTTTTCACAAATGCCTTACTATACGTAATTCCCAAACATTTAAAGAATTTATGAAAACCTGAAAATGACCACATCTAAGTGGTCTTTTGTCTCTTGTCAGATGTTATTATTATTATTATTTTTTTTTAAATGTAAGTGTAATTTTCTTCCTGAGCGTGTATATGAACAGTTTTTATTCGATTTCATGTTGCTAAAATGCTTTCAGTTCCACTTTAAACGCAACAATGTTTCACACACGTATAAGTTATTTTCAAAAAGGTGTTTAAAAACTGCAAGTGCGCTGCAATAAAGAACTCCAGATTATGATAATTTGAAACTTCTTGTTGAAAGTTATTCTTGAGAATGGAGAAGCAAACAAATTAGCAACAACATCCTCTTTGATAACACCTGCTGCAACCGCTGCAAACTAGCCGACAACAAAAGATAGCTAGCTTGACCGTGGGAAAACTACTGCTCGCTATTGCGTTATGACCAGTTGGCCTTCAAGAAGGTAGATGTTTCCATAAATTTTTGTAAATATGGTCCCAGATTAAGTTAAAATGTGATTGGTTGATTCCACTGTCACTTCAAAATGTTGCCCTAATACAGTTGAATGGCAGATGCCTTTATCTAGCTTCTGATGTCTTAGCCAATGGCTGACTAGATCTATCTCCCCATAGACCAGCAAAGAAAAATCCTGATTGGATCTTTTTTTCTCTTCAGTGTTAACCCCTTCTTTTCGAACAAAATCTGAAGAGATTAAATTAGAACATAAGACTATCATGATCATTATTATTATCATAATATTATTATAATCATTATTTAATAAATCCTTAGCCCTTCACAGAAGGTGTAGAAGGCCCATTGTTCCCCACTGTGTTTGGTTAGTGTTATTTTGTAGAGAGGCTGTCACGCCCTGACCTTAGAGATCCTTTTTTATGTCTCTATTTTGGTTGGTCAGGGCGTGAGTTGGGGTGGGCATTCTATGTTTTGTTCTATGTTGTCTATTTCTATGTGTTTGGCCGGGTGTGGTTCTCAATCAGAGGCAGCTGTCTATCGTTGTCTCTGATTGAGAACCATACTTAGGTATCCTTTTCCCACCTGTGTTTGTGGGTAGTTGTTTTCTGTCTTTGTGTCTGCACCAGACAGAACTGTTTCGTGTTGGTCTATTTTTTGTTATTTTTGTCTTAGTGTTCTGAGTTAAATAAATATCATGAACACGTACCACGCTGCGCTTTGGTCTTCCTCTTCTCCAAACAGCCGTTACAGAGGCTCAATTTTCCCTCAGCATGCATTTTTTCACTTTTCTGAATGTCTAAAGAACCAACGTGTTCTTTTGAATTATGAACACAGAAATACTGGACATTTTGAACTCTTATTATGGTGGTGATTTGACAAAATTGCAATCATGGTCTTGAAATGGACTCGCATTCATCAATACGCGCTAAATTCACCCGCACAGCTGGTTTAATTTGCAACCAATATTGGTCACCTCATTACTGCTCCCTAAAAGATGTTTGCAACCAATATTGGTCACCTCATTACTGCTCCCTAAAAGATGTTTGCAACCAATATTGGTCACCTCATTACTGCTCCCTAAAAGATGTTTGCAACCAAAAAAGTGTTGCAAGATATGTTTGCCCTCTGGTTAATGTCATCACAATTACCTAGTCCTTTTTTAACAGACTAAGTGTGATTTATCTGTTTGACAAGCATTCCGTACAATAGAAATAAAGTATTTCCTTGTTACCACGATAAATCTACTGTGGCAATTTACCCAACACTTTGTATGAATGGAAACTAATGTTGGTGTAGCCTACTGACTGCTATTATTTATATCCAAAAGTGTCTGGTATGGTCAATTATTTTTAAGATAGAGGGTAACTAACCCAAGGCTGTCCATTTTTTTTAAAATGTGAACCTACATCAAGTCAATCAGGGGATTGAAGGCAGCTGCTCTAACCACTAGAACACCCCAGGCCACTATTTAACTTAACTTTGAGTTTATTCGTAACCATAGGATAGACTTGACACTTGTATGTAGTAACCTAGCGAGGACCCATATCAATCTTGTGTTATTAAGCTATATAAGAAGACGGTTCTTAATGTTTATGGTTGCATTTCAGATACATTTTTGTACATTTGAATGTTGCAGTAACAGGACCTAGGCCTAGTGTTTGAGCGCGCAAAAGCGAACATAATAATAGCAAGTCTAATCCCGATGACTGGACTGCATGGAGAGAAAGAGAACTGCTCGTTTTCTGCCACTCACAAGGCTTTTTGGAAATTCTGATGCATTTTTTCCTGACAAAAAAGTGATCAAGTTAAGATCCAACATCTGTAGCTTTCACCTGGTCAGTACATGTCATGGAAAGAGCAGGTGTTCCTAATGTTTTGTACACTCTGTGTACAGCATTTCGCCAAAAAAAAATCTAAAATCTATTAATTAAACATCTGAGAACAGTAATATTGAAGGTACCCGTAAGCAATCATTTCTGATAAAAAGTAAAAGAAAAATGTGATATTTTTTTTTAGATATAGCTTTTTGGAAATTAACTTCATTAATTCTTCAACGAAATTGTCATCTAATCTCTTAAATGTTATTATTTTTTAAATTGAACCTTTATTTAAGTAGGCAGGTCAGTTAAGAACAAATTCTTATTTACAATGACGGCCTTCTCCAGCCAAACCCGGACGACGTTGGGCCAATTGTGCGCTGCCCTATGGGACACCTGTACACGGCCGGGTGTGATACAGCCTGGAGCTTTGGTGTCATGTTCCCCAGAGAGAATTGTTTTAGAGGCAGGGCGCCCCACTTCACTCTCCCCTGAGAAACTCATTTTAGAGCACTGACCCCTAAACAGAGATCCAGCATATTGGTTGTGGTTAACACAGTGACAACTAATTATTGAATGTAAGTTGTTCCATTTTATTCATTATCTCTTAGAAATTAAACATTTTCTAACAGACACATCCAAACAGTCAGGTGATTTAATGCATCACATGAACACGTAGTCATGACTGATATTTTTCACCTCTTCTAACCCTAACCCTTCACATTAACCCCAAACCCTAACCCTAATTGTAACCCTAAGTCAAAAATAGTATTTTTCCTTGTGGGGACCGGCGAAATGAACACACGTACGCAAATTTTCCTTGTTTTACTATCCTTGTGAGGACTTCTGGTCCCCACAAGGATAGTAAAATCTCTCAACAATATGTTTGTCTAATATTGTTTTAGGACTATGAACATTTTAAAAGGATTAGCCTATGTATTATATGAAGACAACAAAAGGAAATGGGGAGGAGAAATGACTAGAGACAGTGTTGTTTAACTCACTGACCATGAACCATGAGTTCTTCTTACCTTTGTCCAGTAGAAAAGTCTCCATCTCTAAACATTATAGGAAGATCCATAGACCGGTCACTCTTCATGGACACACAGCTGGGTACAGGGGAGGCTGGTCTCTCCTGCTTGATTGGGCTTCAACACAACAGAGACAAATATATATATTTTTTGCATAATGCTGTATATCTGCCTCAGTCACAGAGAAGTAACTAGTACTGCTACAGTAGGTTTAAAACAGCCAAATGTAACTAAGAACTACATTTGTTATGAAGAACTGTACAAATGATACAATTGTCATCAAAATGTAAAAAATTTATTTTTTTAAATCTATAAAGTAATATGAGATCTGTAGTTAAATCTTTTACATTTGAGATGTTAGTAATTTAGCCGATGTTCTTATCCAGAGCGATTTACAGTAAGTAAGTAAGGATACGAACATTCCATTCAAGCAAAATTAAGCAAATTAATATATAGCATTTTGCCCCAAAATACACATTTTAAATCTATGAATAAAAATTCTGAGAAGAGTAATATTTTACACACACGAAGGTACCCATAAGCAATCATTTCTGATGAAAAAACAAATGTGATTTTTTTGTGGGATTTAGCGTTATCGAAATAAACTCTTCATAAATTCTTAAACAACATTGTCATCTCACCTCTTAGCTTTGGAATCATGTTCCCCAGAGAGTCTCATTTTAGAGGCAGGGCCCCCCTCCTCTCTCTCCCCAGAAAGTCTAATTTTAGAGGCAGGGACCCCCTCCTCTCTCTCCCCAGAGAGACTCATTTTAGAGCACTGAACCCTAAACAGAGATGCAGCATGTTGGTTGTAGTTAACACAGTGACAACTAAACAGAGATCCAGCATGTTGGTTGTGGTTAACACAGTGACAACTAAACAGAGATCCAACATGTTGGTTGTGGTTAACACAGTGACAACTAAACAGAGATCCAGCATGTTGGTTGTGGTTAACACAGTGACAACTAAACAGAGATCCAGCATGTTGGTTGTGGTTAACACAGTGACAACTAAACAGAGATCCAGCATGTTGGTTGTGGTTAACACAGTGACAACTAAACAGAGATCCAACATGTTGGTTGTGGTTAACACAGTGACAACTAAACAGAGATCCAGCATGTTGGTTGTGGTTAACACAGTGACAACTAAACAGAGATCCAACATGTTGGTTGTGGTTAACACAGTGACAACTAAACAGAGATCCAGCATGTTGGTTGTGGTTAACACAGTGACAACTAAACAGAGATCCAGCATGTTGGTTGTGGTTAACACAGTGACAACTAAACAGAGATCCAACATGTTGGTTGTGGTTAACACAGTGACAACTAAACAGAGATCCAACATGTTGGTTGTGGTTAACACAGTGACAACTAAACAGAGATCCAACATGTTGGTTGTGGTTAACACAGTGACAACTAAACAGAGATCCAGCATGTTGGTTGTGGTTAACACAGTGACAACTAAACAGAGATCCAACATGTTGGTTGTGGTTAACACAGTGACAACTAAACAGAGATCCAACATGTTGGTTGTGGTTAACACAGTGACAACTAAACAGAGATCCAACATGTAGTGGTTAACACAGTGACAACTAAACAGAGATCCAACATGTTGGTTGTGGTTAACACAGTGACAACTAAACAGAGATCCAGCATGTTGGTTGTGGTTAACACAGTGACAACTAAACAGAGATCCAACATGTAGTGGTTAACACAGTGACAACTAAACAGAGATCCAACATGTTGGTTCTGGTTAACACAGTGACAACTAAACAGAGATCCAGCATGTTGGTTGTGGTTAACACAGTGACAACTAAACAGAGATCCAACATGTTGGTTGTGGTTAACACAGTGACAACTAAACAGAGATCCAGCATGTTGGTTGTGGTTAACACAGTGACAACTAAACAGAGATCCAGCATGTTGGTTGTGGTTAACACAGTGACAACTAAACAGAGATCCAGCATGTTGGTTGTGGTTAACACAGTGACAACTAAACAGAGATCCAACATGTTGGTTGTGGTTAACACAGTGACAACTAAACAGAGATCCAGCATGTTGGTTGTGGTTAACACAGTGACAACTAAACAGAGATCCAACATGTTGGTTGTGGTTAACACAGTGACAACTAAACAGAGATCCAACATGTTGGTTGTGGTTAACACAGTGACAACTAAACAGAGATCCAACATGTAGTGGTTAACACAGTGACAACTAAACAGAGATCCAGCATGTTGGTTGTGGTTAACACAGTGACAACTAAACAGAGATCCAACATGTTGGTTGTGGTTAACACAGTGACAACTAATTATTGAATGTCAATTGTTCTCTTTTATTCATTATCTCTTAGAAATAAAACATTTACTAACAGACACATCCAAACAGTCAGGTGATTTAATGCATCACATGAACATGTAGTCGTGACTGACAGGTTTCACCTCTTCTCCATGTAGTGGAATTATTGATAATAATATCTCACTTTGTCTTTTAATCATTTCACTCATTCTAGTGTGTTGCTTTGTTCAACACGTATGCTATTATTATGCTATTATTGAATTTAATTCATAATAGCAATGTTAAGAAAAGTATTTTCAGTGGTTTCATACCAAATTACACAGGAAGCAGGAAATCATTGTAATTTTGAAAACACATGTTCTGATATTCTGTCAGATGATTTAGAACTATGATACATTAACATTTTTACAAATGGTAAAATAACCAGATATACGAATCATATAATATGATAAATGAACAATATGTTTCTGATTTTGACTTGCCTACGCCCAGTTAGCGCCATTTTGTATGATTGAACTGTCACGTACCTGTCCCAGGTGAAATGGACTGTTTTACTGTCATTCACTATACTAAAATAACACCATTTAATGTCCCAACACACTTTACAATAATCCCTGGGAAGATTCTTACCTTGTAGCCTGAATTCACAACCAGAACATGTCAAGTCATTGAGATATTATCCGTTGTGCTGAGAGAGCACCTTCCTGATGACAAGTGTCTCTGTATCTGTGTTCCAGGTACAGTTGATCTTTGGATGCAATAATGCAATAATATCAGGTCAAAGTCTAGCGACACAACACCATAGTATATCATAAACATAACATTACCTTTGGCCAGTAAAGGCCATGGCATACGATAACATGTATAATCATTATGTGATATCCAGGTTCATACTATAACATGTAGAATTATTATGATGATCCAGGTTCATACTATAACATGTAGATTCATTATGATGATCCAGGTTCATACTATAACATGTAGAATCATTATGATGATCCAGGTTCATACTATAACATGTAGAATCATTATGATGATCCAGGTTCATACTATAACATGTAGAATCATTATGATGATCCAGGTTCATACTATAACATGTAGAATCATTATGATGGATCCAGGTTCATACTATAACATGTAGAATCATTATGATGATCCAGGTTCATACTATAACATGTAGAATCATTATGATGATCCAGGTTCATACTATAACATGTAGAATCATTATGATGGATCCAGGTTCATACTATAACATATATAATCATTATGATGATCCAGGTTCATACTATAACATGTAGAATCATTATGATGATTCAGGTTCATACTATAACATGTAGAATCATTATGATGATCCAGGTTCATACTATAACATGTAGAATCATTATGATGGATCCAGGTTCAACATATCTCTAACTTTGAAGTATACAATGGGGTCCCACATTATTGACACCCTTGATAAAGATTAGCAAAAATGACTGTATAGAATAAATAATTCAAATACTGAGCTACACTACTGGTCAGAAGTTTTAGAACTCATTCAAGGGTTTTTCTTTATTTGTACTATTTTCTACAATGTAGAATAATAGTGAAAACATCAAAACCATGAAATAACACATATAGAATCATGTAGTAAACAAAAAAAGTGTTAAACAAATCAACATATATTTGATATTCTTCAAATAGCCACCCTTTGCCTTGATGACAGCTTTGCACACTCTTGGCATTCTCTCAACCACCTTCATGAGGTAGTCACCTGGAGTGCATTTCAATTAACAGGTGTGCCTTCCTACTGTAATAGTTAATTTGTGGAATTTCTTTCCTTCTTAATGTGTTTGAGCCAATCAGTTGTGTTGTGACAAGATAGCAGCGTATGCAGAAGATAGCCCTATTTGGTAAAATACCAAGTCCATATTATGGCAAGAACAGCTCAAATAAGCAAAGAGAAAAGACAGTCCATCATTACTTTAAGACATGACGGCCAGTCAATACGGAAAATGTCAAGAACTTTGAAAGCTTATTAAAGTGCTTTTGCAAAAACATTCAAGCGCTATGATGAAACTGGCTCTCATGAGGACAGCCACAGGAATGGAAGACCCAGAGTTACCTCTGCTGCAGAGGATAAGTTCATTTAAGTTACCAGCCTCAGAAATTGCAGCCCAAATAAATGCTTCACAGAGTTCAAGTAACAGACACATCTCAACATCAACTGTTCAGAGGAGACTGCGTGAATCAGGCCTTCATGGGCGAATTGCTGCAAAGAAACCACTAATAAAGGACACCAATAAGAAGAAGAGACTTGCTTGGGCCAAACAACACTAGCAATGGACATTAAACCGGTGGAAAGTTGTCCTTTGGTCTGGAGTCCAAATTTGAGATTTTTGGTTCCAACCGCCGTGTCTTTATGCCCAGAGGTTTTCTCCTCATGTGTATTTCCCACCGTAAAACATGGAGGAGGAGGTGTGGGGGTGCTTTGCTGGTGACACTGTCTGTGATTTATTTAGAATTCAAGGCACACTTAACCAACATGGCTCCCACAGCATTCTGCAGCGATACGCCATCCCTTCTGGTTTGGGCTTAGTGGGACTATCCTTTGTTTTTCAAGAGGCCTGTACCCTACCTGCCCTAAACTCTCCCCTGGCCCCTTACACTAAGTCTGAATTTGTCCTGCTAGGATTCTTTTTACTGTTGTTTTATTTCTTTACTTAACTACACACACACACACAGACAACATTTTTCCCCACTATTGGTTAGAGCCTGTAAGTAAGCATTTCACTGTAAGGTCTACACCTGTTGTATTCGGCGCACGTGACAAATACACTTTGATTTGATTACATATCTTACACTACTCATATCACATGTATATACTGTATTTTATACCATCTACTGCACCTTGCCTATGCCGCTCGGCAATCGCTCATCCATATACTTATATGTACATATTCTCATTCACCCCTTTAGATTTGTGTGTATAAGGTAGTTGTTGGGGAATTGTTAGATTACTTGTTAGATATTACTGCATTGTCGGATCTAGAAGCATAAGCATTTCGCTACACTCACATTAAACATCTGCTGACCATGTGTATGTGACCATTAACATCTGCTAACCATGTGTATGTGACCATTAACATCTGCTGACCATGTGTATGTGACCATTAACATCTGCTAACCATGTGTATGTGACCATTAACATCTGCTGACCATGTGTATGTGACCATTAACATCTGCTAACCATGTGTATGTGACCATTAACATCTGCTGACCATGTGTATGTGACCATTAACATCTGCTGACCATGTGTATGTGACCATTAACATCTGCTGACCATGTGTATGTGACCATTAACATCTGCTGACCATGTGTATGTGACCATTAACATCTGCTGACCATGTGTATGTGACCATTAACATCTGCTGACCATGTGTATGTGACCATTAACATCTGCTGACCATGTGTATGTGACCATTAACATCTGCTGACCATGTGTATGTGACCATTAACATCTGCTAACCATGTGTATGTGACCATTAACATCTGCTGACCATGTGTATGTGACCATTAACATCTGCTGACCATGTGTATGTGACCATTAACATCTGCTGACCATGTGTATGTGACCATTAACATCTGCTGACCATGTGTATGTGACCATTAACATCTGCTGACCATGTGTATGTGACCATTAACATCTGCTGACCATGTGTATGTGACCATTAACATCTGCTAGCCATGTGTATGTGACCATTAACATCTGCTGACCATGTGTATGTGACCATTAACATCTGCTGACCATGTGTATGTGACCATTAACATCTGCTAACCATGTGTATGTGACCATTAACATCTGCTAACCATGTGTATGTGACCATTAACATCTGCTGACCATGTGTATGTGACCATTAACATCTGCTGACCATGTGTATGTGACCATTAACCATCTGCTGACCATGTGTATGTGACCATTAACATCTGCTGACCATGTGTATGTGACCATTAACATCTGCTGACCATGTGTATGTGACCATTAACCATCTGCTGACCATGTGTATGTGACCATTAACATCTGCTGACCATGTGTATGTGACCATTAACATCTGCTGACCATGTGTATGTGACCATTAACATCTGCTGACCATGTGTATGTGACCATTAACATCTGCTAACCATGTGTATGTGACCATTAACATCTGCTGACCATGTGTATGTGACCATTAACATCTGCTGACCATGTGTATGTGACCATTAACATCTGCTGACCATGTGTATGTGACCATTAACATCTGCTGACCATGTGTATGTGACCATTAACATCTGCTGACCATGTGTATGTGACCATTAACATCTGCTGACCATGTGTATGTGACCATTAACATCTGCTGACCATGTGTATGTGACCATTAACATCTGCTGACCATGTGTATGTGACCATTAACATCTGCTGACCATGTGTATGTGACCATTAACATCTGCTGACCATGTGTATGTGACCATTAACATCTGCTGACCATGTGTATGTGACCATTAACATCTGCTGACCATGTGTATGTGACCATTAACATCTGCTAACCATGTGTATGTGACCATTAACATCTGCTGACCATGTGTATGTGACCATTAACATCTGCTGACCATGTGTATGTGACCATTAACATCTGCTGACCATGTGTATGTGACCATTAACATCTGCTAACCATGTGTATGTGACCATTAACATCTGCTAACCATGTGTATGTGACCATTAACATCTGCTAACCATGTGTATGTGACCATTAACATCTGCTAACCATGTGTATGTGACCATTAACATCTGCTGACCATGTGTATGTGACCATTAACATCTGCTGACCATGTGTATGTGACCATTAACATCTGCTAACCATGTGTATGTGACCATTAACATCTGCTAACCATGTGTATGTGACCATTAACATCTGCTAACCATGTGTATGTGACCATTAACATCTGCTGACCATGTGTATGTGACCATTAACATCTGCTGACCATGTGTATGTGACCATTAACATCTGCTAACCATGTGTATGTGACCATTAACATCTGCTAACCATGTGTATGTGACCATTAACATCTGCTGACCATGTGTATGTGACCATTAACATCTGCTAACCATGTGTATGTGACCATTAACATCTGCTGACCATGTGTATGTGACCATTAACATCTGCTGACCATGTGTATGTGACCATTAACATCTGCTGACCATGTGTATGTGACCATTAACATCTGCTGACCATGTGTATGTGACCATTAACATCTGCTGACCATGTGTATGTGACCATTAACATCTGCTAACCATGTGTATGTGACCATTAACATCTGCTAACCATGTGTATGTGACCATTAACATCTGCTAACCATGTGTATGTGACCATTAACATCTGCTAACCATGTGTATGTGACCATTAACATCTGCTGACCATGTGTATGTGACCATTAACATCTGCTGACCATGTGTATGTGACCATTAACATCTGCTGACCATGTGTATGTGACCATTAACATCTGCTGACCATGTGTATGTGACCATTAACATCTGCTGACCATGTGTATGTGACCATTAACATCTGCTGACCATGTGTATGTGACCATTAACATCTGCTGACCATGTGTATGTGACCATTAACATCTGCTGACCATGTGTATGTGACCATTAACATCTGCTGACCATGTGTATGTGACCATTAACATCTGCTGACCATGTGTATGTGACCATTAACATCTGCTGACCATGTGTATGTGACCATTAACATCTGCTAACCATGTGTATGTGACCATTAACATCTGCTGACCATGTGTATGTGACCATTAACATCTGCTAACCATGTGTATGTGACCATTAACATCTGCTGACCATGTGTATGTGACCATTAACATCTGCTGACCATGTGTATGTGACCATTAACATCTGCTAACCATGTGTATGTGACCATTAACATCTGCTAACCATGTGTATGTGACCATTAACATCTGCTGACCATGTGTATGTGACCATTAACATCTGCTGACCATGTGTATGTGACCATTAACATCTGCTGACCATGTGTATGTGACCATTAACATCTGCTGACCATGTGTATGTGACCATTAACATCTGCTGACCATGTGTATGTGACCATTAACATCTGCTGACCATGTGTATGTGACCATTAACATCTGCTGACCATGTGTATGTGACCATTAACATCTGCTGACCATGTGTATGTGACCATTAACATCTGCTGACCATGTGTATGTGACCATTAACATCTGCTAACCATGTGTATGTGACCATTAACATCTGCTAACCATGTGTATGTGACCATTAACATCTGCTGACCATGTGTATGTGACCATTAACATCTGCTGACCATGTGTATGTGACCATTAACATCTGCTAACCATGTGTATGTGACCATTAACATCTGCTGACCATGTGTATGTGACCATTAACATCTGCTGACCATGTGTATGTGACCATTAACATCTGCTGACCATGTGTATGTGACCATTAACATCTGCTGACCATGTGTATGTGACCATTAACATCTGCTGACCATGTGTATGTGACCATTAACATCTGCTGACCATGTGTATGTGACCATTAACATCTGCTGACCATGTGTATGTGACCATTAACCATCTGCTGACCATGTGTATGTGACCATTAACATCTGCTGACCATGTGTATGTGACCATTAACATCTGCTGACCATGTGTATGTGACCATTAACATCTGCTGACCATGTGTATGTGACCAAAATGTTTTTATTTGATGTCTGCCCAATGTGTTACTGCCTAATGACTCTTCACTCAATTTAACATACAGATAGAGAAGGATTTGGCTTGCCGGCCTAAGAGCAGCCAAGAGAATGGTTACCCTAAGATGGCAAGCCCCACACACTCTTCCATCATCAATGGATTAATTTATTAATGGATTTAACTGATTTAAAATGTCAAAATCTCAACTGCATGGTACAAAATCAGAGAATATTAACATATGGACTACAACACTTGGCAGTATAAATCATTACTTTAATATATGCACATAAGTAAGAAGGTCCTGTGGGTGGGATGGAGAACGGGAAGAGGGGATAAATGTGTATTTGCGTAATGCAGGTTATTTGTTTTTGTTTGTCTTGTCAATCCCAAAAATATAAAAACTTGATCACAAACAACAAAAACATTCTACAGACAACAATATTTACAAACACCAAGAAGCCCAATAACAAGATCAGTGATTTCTAAATGAAAACAGTTTTTACAACACAGTGTTGTGATTCATTCTATTAATGACTCTAGTTGACAATGTCTGTCAACTCAATGGTGTTTATTGATGAATATTTATAATCATTGTCATGTTACCCAGTAAGAAACCAAAAATTGTCGCTTAAACAGAAGAGGGAAATAACAAAGAGTCACTGACAGCACCCAAAAGGAAACAGATGGGGTTTTAGGAGGTACTCTGAGAAACAGCCATGGGGGCGTCCACTGAAAGATGACTAGTAACAACAACTGGAACCTAAAAGACACCCACCATGAGACCCACTAAATTCACCAAGAAGAGGTAAACAAAAGAAAATCCCAAAGACAGGAAGCAAACCAAAAAGTGAAGCAAAACTAAAACAGGCAAGATCAGATAAAGGATTGTTTTCTAGAAATCAAAATGGGGAGCGCCAACTAAGAACGTTGACCCTTCAAATCTTCCAAGCCAACTGGAGCACTGGGCCAGCCACACAGGTGAAACATCACCCGACTAACGAGATGACAAGCCAGCACAGGTGTAACACATACTGACTAACGAGGTGACACCAATTGGTGCGCCCAACATGCTAATGTGCAACCTCAAATATGAATGAAAAAATAAACGAAAGTCTGTAACATATGTTTACACACTAGAGAGATATTCTACATTGTTGCTCCAGTGTGTCTTACTGAACATGACCAGGATTAGAGTGAAACATCATGTTGTGTTTGACACAGGGACACTGAGGAGTCATCCCAAACATAAAACCCTGGATAGAGGGGCTCAGTGAATGTGGTGTAGAATGTGTACAGGTGGGTCAGTGTGTCAGAGGAGACTCTGTAGAAGGACAGAGTGCCGGCTGGCCAGTCCAGATACACTCCTACTCTGTGGGAGCTGGAGGAGGGGACGTCTATGGTAGTGGGATTATTATTATGCCAGGCAGTGTAACTGTTGTCATAGCAGTCCAGACTCCAGGACTTGTCATTGTATCCAATCACACAGTCATAACCCCTTCCTCTCCTGCTGATTCCTTTATATGTCACTCCTATATCAGCCCCTTTCCCACTCCACTCTACCTCCCAGTAACAGCGCCCAGTCAGACCCTCTCTACACAGCACCTGTTCCCTGTCCTGAAATCTCTCTGGGTGATCAGGATACGGCTGCTTCTCTCTCCTACATGTCACCTTTCTGTTCTCCTCAGACAGAGAGAGGTGTCTGTTTACTGTGTTTGGGTCCAGTGTGAGATCACAGGCATCTGATGGATGAAACCAGACATAATATTAGAAATCATCATCATTCACATTAGAATGTTAACTTACTTTTCACAAATTAATTTAATGTAGATTTTTTCTAGGTGTCAAAACGAGAAGTTAAGGTAACTTGAGGCTTGTTGAATGATCATATGTAATACTGTATGGTAATATAAAACACACTTATTCCCATTAATTACACACACATTTCTAATGTAACATGAGCACGCCACACACATACACAGACACACATTGTCAAAGCAACTCTTTCTAAACGTTGGTGTCCCTGATTTCTACTTCTGTAGAACTACATATTATATTTAATGTGACCAAGTAAGTAATGATGGTGGTCTTTGACTTTGACTTAACTTGAATTAAGACTTATTCTTAGTCATATTCTTCACAGCAGTCAACACTTACATTTTCTAAGCCCAGGTTTCATTGTGTACTCTCCAACATGTTCCACACTGTAGTGGTAAGCAGAAGAACACACAGTCATTGAGTGATACAGGTGAACTCACTCAGACACACACAGACACACACACACACACACACACGATCAGCACTTGTGTAACACAGTTTCTCAGGACCCCCGCAAGGTGGGAGTCCCCCCCACCCTCCTTAAAATAAAAACAACATTTAATGTATCTGCCAGACAGCAAATTAGGCCTATAGGCCAGGGGTCATCAACTAGATTCAGCCTATAGGCCAGGGACCATCAACTAGATTCAGCCTATAGGCCAGGGATCATCAACTAGATTCAGCCTATAGGCCAGGGATCATCAACTAGATTCAGCCTATAGGCCAGGGATCATCAACTAGATTCAGCCTATAGGCCAGGGATCATCAACTAGATTCAGCCTATAGGCCAGGGATCATCAACTAGATTCAGCCGCGGGACGATTTCTTGAGCGGATGGTCGGGGGGAACATAATTACAAATAATTAATAGGCTGCAAATTGACCGCAAGAAGCCAAAAACAGATATGATGTTTGGCTAAAAGATAATAATTTCAAACCTTGCTTACATTTCTTTATGATCACGTGTCTCTATTATGGTGGGAATAGTTGGGAACCGATGTCTTAAATTAAATCACGTAGAGCTGATTTTCTTTGATATCCAACAATATATACAGTACCAGTCAAAAGTTTGGATACATCTACTCATTCAAGGGTTTTTCTTAATTGTTTATATTTTCCACATTGTAGAACAAAAGTGACAACATCAAAACTTTGAAATAACACATATGGAATCATGTAGTAACCAACAGGACAATGACCGGTCACTCTCATGGAGTGCTGCATCAGATGACCTGGCCTCCACAATCACCCGACCTAAACCCAATTGAGATGGTTTGGGATGAGTTGGACCGCAGAGTGAAGGAAAAGCAGCCAACATGTGTCCTCAGCATACACTACCATTCAGGCAGAGTTGCAAAGAAAAAGCCATATCTCAGACTGGCCAATTAAAAGAAAAGATTAAGATGGGCAAAAGAACCCCGGCCCCTGACAGAGATATGGCTTTTTCTTTGTAACTCTGCCTAGAAGGCCAGCATCCCAGAGTCGCCTCTTCACTGCTGACGTTGAGACTAGACAGAGGAACTCTGACTAGAAGGCCAGCATCCCGGAGTCGCCTCTTCACTGCTGACGTTGAGACTAGACAGAGGAACTCTGACTAGAAGGCCAGCATCCCGGAGTCTCCTCTTCACTGTTGACGTTGAGACTGGTGTTTTGCTGGTACTATTTAATGAAGCTGCCAGTTGAGGACTTGTGAGGCATCTGTTTCTCAAACTAGACACTCTAATGTACTTGTCCTCTTGCTCAGTTGTGCACCGGGGCATCCCACTCCTCTTTCTATTCTGGTTAGAGTCAGTTTGCGCTGTTCTGTGAAGGGGGTAGTACACATCGTTGTACGAGATCTTCAGTTTCTATGGAATAGCCTTCATTTCTCAGAACAAGAATAGACTGACGAGTTTCAGAAGAAAGTTATTTGTTTCTGGCCATTTTGAGCCTGTAAATGAACCCACAAATGCTGATGCTCCAGATACTCAACTAGCCTAAAGAAGGCCAGTTTTATTGCTTCTTTAAACAGAACAAATGTTTTCAGCTTTACTAACTTAATTGCAAAAGGGTTTTCTAATGATCAATTAGCCTTTCAAAATGATAAACTTGGATTAGCTAACACATCGTGCCATTGGAACACAGGAGTGATGGTTGCTGATAATGGACCTGTGTACGCCTATGTAGACATTCCATGAAAAAATCTGCCGTTTCCAGCAACAATAGTCATTTACAACATTAACAATGTCTACACTGTATTTCTGATAAATTTTATGTTATTTTAATGGACAAAAATGCGCTTTTCTTTCAAAAACAAGGATATTTCTAAGTGATCCCAAACTTTTCAAAGGTAGTGTATGTGGGAACTCCTTCAAGACTGTTGGAAAAGCATTCCAGGTGAAGCTGGTTGAGAAAATGCCAAGAGTGTGCAAAACTGTCATCAAGGCAAAGGGTGGCTACTTTGAAGAATCTAAAATAATAAATATATTTCATTTGTTTAACACTTTTTTGGTTACTACATGATTCCATATGTGTTATTTCATAGTTTTGATGT
Source organism: Salvelinus namaycush (assembly GCF_016432855.1). Taxonomy (NCBI): domain Eukaryota; kingdom Metazoa; phylum Chordata; class Actinopteri; order Salmoniformes; family Salmonidae; genus Salvelinus; species Salvelinus namaycush. The sequence continues at coordinate 329,934 of NW_024060230.1, forward strand.
CTTCACTATTATTCTACAATGTAGAAAATATTGAAAATAAAGAAAAACACTTGAATGAGTAGGTGTGTCCAAACTTTCGACTGGTGCTGTATATATATATATTATTTGTTCAGAAAACTTGGGAGGGGGCAAATAAAACCACCCGTGGTCCAAATTTGGCCGTCAGTTGGGGAACCCTGCTATAGACTGTACCATGGTGCTGAAAATGCGACAAGTCTATGCGACCGCAGGCCTATCGAATCGATGATTGGTTTTCTGTGGTGCCAGGGACTGAATAGCTTTGCTTTAGCTGTTTATTGGTAGGCCTATTTGATCGTCATGTTCACATCTTTCACCTAACATTTCACAACGTTATACCCAGTGTCACAATGCGGCCATTTTTAGACTTGGTTGGTGTCAATGATGCAATTCCTTGTTGAGTAATTCAAGTTGGAAATTCTAACATTGCAGATTGTAACTGAATATGAATCTAGGCTGTCATCATAAGTAACAATTTGTTCTTAACTGACTTGCCTGGATTATATAAAGGTTACATACACATATTTTTTTTAATGACAGAACCACCCTCTCTCAGTTTGGATAGAAGTTGCTGTGTAAGTCCAGTCTATTTCAAAGTCAAATAAACAGTCAGTCCACCCTCAAAACACTAGTTTACAAGGGATTGTTTCATTATGCAGTGTACTATATACAATATTTAGCTGCAATTTAGCTGCTACATTATATATACACAAAAGTATGTGGACATTTCACAAATTAGTGGATTTGGCTATTTCAGCCACACCCATTGTTGACAGGTGTATAAAATCGAGCACACCGCCATGCAATCTCCATAGACAAACATTGGCAGTAGAATGGCCTTACTGAAGAGCTCAGGGACTTTTAACGTGACACCGTCATAGGACGCCACCTTACCAACAAGTCAGTTTGTCACATTTCTACCCTGCTAGAGCTGCCCTGGTCAACTGTAAGAGCTGTTATTGTGAAGTGGAAACGTCTAGGACAACGGCTCAGCCGCGAAGTGGCCACTCAATCTCACATAATGGGACCGCCGAGTGCTGAAACGCGTAAAGATCATCTGTCCTCGGTTAAAAGACTCACTACCGAGTTCCAAACTGCCCCTGGAAACAACGTCAGCACAAGAACTGTTCGTTGGGAGCTGACCTCAACCCCATCAAACACATTTAGGATGAATTGAAATGCCAACTGTGAGCCAGGCCTAATCGCCTAACATCAGTGCACGACCTGACTAATGCTCATGTGGCTGAATGGAAGCAAGTCCCCGCAGCAATGTTCCAACATCAGGTGGAAAGCCTTCCCAGAAGAGTGGAGGCTGTTATAGCAGCAAAGGGGGAACCAACTCCATATTAATGCCCATGATTTTGGAATAAAATGATCGACGAGCATGTGTCCACATACTTCTGGTCATGTAGTGTATTTATGAACTTTATATACAAATTGCACCTCAAATAGCCTAACAATGAGGACAAAATGATAAATTAGTATACATTCACCGGCTACTCTGCGGGCTTTGTCTGGCGAATACACAAATGGGCTGGAATATTCAAGGGACATTTTATTAAATCAAATAAATCCAACTTGAGACTCCCTGAAACAAACGTTCTCACCACAGCCTGTAGGTTCAGGTTGCAGCCTGGACCTGTACTATAACAAACCAGGCAGTCTTTCCCGAGACACAGTGCGTTATATGTCCATTGCGCTGCACACAGTTTAAACGTAGTCTTGATTGATGCATACCAAGATACACTGCAGATAAGGGAATGCTGATATTGCAACGACACAACTCAAACGCCAGTTCATCAGTATGAACAAAATTGAAAACCATTTTTTTAAAGCCCTCTTGAACTGGTGTCCGCTAAAGATGATGATCTGTTTGCATCTGCCAGTATATTGGTTGTCCAATATCCAGACGACCTGTCCTCAGAGCTTCCTATACAATGAATCTGTTTCTGTAACGTGTTGAGTCCCGCAGTTCAAGTTGTTACAGAGGTGCTGTATATGAAGCACCACTTAGCTAGCCTGATAACTCAAACACGTCTGATATGAACATTGACATAAACCCTCAACATACTTGAGTTTCTCCAGTCTGCAGTGTGGATCCTCCAGTCTAGCAGAGAGCAGTCTGACTCCTGAGTCTCCTGGGTGATTGTAGCTCAGGTCCAGCTCTCTCAGGTGTGAGGGGTTTGACTTCAGAGCTGAGACCAGAGAAGCACAGCCTTTCTCTGTGACTAGACAGCCTGACAGTCTGCAAAGAGTCAAATCATATTAAAACCACACTGCTATTCTTTGGTGGTGAAAATAGTGGCAGTATATATTTTGTAACATTTTCAGATATATCAGTGTCCTGAAACCTGCCATATCTATTCATAAATTAATATATCATTATAAAAACATGTTTTTTATCAAAGTATTGCTTGTAGAGACAAACAATGTATAGTACAAATATTTGAGTAGAATGACCAGACCATTTTAAAAAGCAGTACCAGTCAAAAGACAGACAGTGAGGTATCAGATTTAGATTGCATTGAGTATACACTCCACACCATATCTATTTTGACAGAGAAGAAACAAGCTTTAAATGATCTCTATACTCAAGCATTTTAGATTTGAGATCAAATGTTTCATATGAGGTGACAGTATATAATGTCACCTTTTATTTTATCGTATTTTTTACACGTATCTGTTTCACCGTTTAGAAATGAGAACACTTTATTTACAGTGCCTAGCATAAGTCGAATATGAATATTGGACCAAGTACTAAACTTTTGACTTCTTTAATACACTAAAAAGTGAATTTGTCCAAGTAATTAGGACTTCTTCAAATGGGAGAACTAGATACATAAAGTGCTTTTCATTTGTAAATTAACACCTTCTTAATATTGAGTTGCACCCACTTTTGCCCTCTAAACAGCCAAAATTCGGTGAGGCATGGATTCTACAAGGTGTCGAAATGCGTTAGACAGGGATGCTGGCCCATGTTGACTCCAACGCTTCCCACAGTTGTGTTAAGTTGGCTGGTAGTGGATCTCTACTCCAAATAGCTTGTTCAACCTCATCACACAGACGCTCAATTGGTTTGAGATCTGGTGACGTGGCAGGCCACTGCAGTAAGCAGAATTCACTATCATGTTCGTGGAACCATTCCTGGACAATCCTAGTATTGTGGCATGGGGCGTTATCCTGCTGAAGAAAATATATTTGCAGATGGATACACTGCTGGCATGAAGGGATGCATCTGATTGGCAATGATGTTCAGATATCCTGTGGCATTAAAACAATGCTCCACTTTTATCAAAGGGCCACCAAAGGGCCACCATCGCACTACCACCACCAGCCTGCAATGTTGACTAACTGTAGCCCGTCTGTTGCTCTGTACAATTCGTGTCAGCCTCCTTTGTCCTCTTTCATCAATAATCTGTTTTTGACCACTGGCCTGCTGGATGTCATTTGTGTGGTGGTACATTCTTTATACACACAAGAAATTGTTAAGCGTGAAAAACCCAGCAGCGTTTAGGTGCCTTTTGGCAAACTCTAAGGGAGCTGTCGTGCCTTTACTGAGGAGTGGCTTACTTTTGGCCACTTTACCATAAAGGCCTGATACTTCTTCAATTTTTAATTGATGGAGTCCACTGTGTTCTTGGGGACCTTCAATTCTGTAGAAATGTTTTGGTACCCTTCCCCAGATCTGTGCCTTGACACAATCCTGTCTTGGAGCTCTACGAAAAATATTTTCAACCTCATGGCTTGGTTGTTGCTCTGACATATGCAGTCAACTGTGGGACATTATAGACAGGTGTGTGCCTTTCCAAATCATGTCCAATCACTTGAATTTACCACAGGTCGACTCAAATCAAATTGTATAAACATCTCAAGGATGATCAACGGAAAAAGGATGCACCTGAGTTCAATTTCGAGCAAAGGGTCTGAATACTTCTGAAAATAAGATAATTCAGTTTATTTTTTGAATAAATTTGCCAAGATTCCTAAAAACGTGTTTTCGCTTTGTCATTATGGGGTATTGTGTGTAGACTGATGAGGACAACTTTGTATTTAATCAGTATTAGAATAACGCTGTAACATAACAAAATGTCAAGCGTCTGAATACTTCCCGAAGGAGCTGTATGTGTGCCTGGTAAACACGTGGATCTGATAACAGTTACCACTTGTTGACCAACTATAGGAATACTGACCTCAGAGTCTCAAGTTTACAGTGGGGATTCCCCAGTCCAGCAGACAGCAGCTTCACTCCTGAATCCTTCAGGTCATTGTTACTCAGATCCAGCTCTCTCAGGTGTGAGGCGTTTGACTTCAGAGCTGAGACCAGAGCAGCACAGCCTTCCTCTGTGACTCCACAGCCTGACATTCTGACAAATCGATCATAATGATATTAAAACGGACTGTTAATTTAACACGAATAGTGTAGAAGGACAATGGCAGATGCATTTGGTTCATTCTCTCACACAACATATAGATTCATCTTCCATCTCTTAGAATTGTATTGTCGTATTGTTATACTAATATGAACACCAATGCACTGATTCAATATGTTATTCAATAATACATATTTTTCTCTAAACTGAATATTTATTCCTGATGATAAGTACTTAAATGTCATTGTATGTACTCACAGAGCAGCTCTGGAGGCTTTGACCACTGGCAGCAGCCTCAGAAGACCTTCCTCTGATCTGGAGTATTTCTTCAGGTCAAAGACATCCATCTCCTTTTCTGAAGTCAGCAACACAAAGACCAGAGCTGACCACTGTGAAGATGACAGTTTGGCGTCTGAGACACTTCCTGATCTCAGGTAGCTTTGGATCTCCTCCACTAGAGAATGGTCATTCAGTTCATTCAGACAGTGGAACAGATTGATGCACCTCTCTGGAGAGGGGTTCTCCCTGATCTTCTCCTTGATATACTTGACTGTTTCTTCATGGCTCTGTGAGCTGCTTCCTGTCTCTGTCAGTAGACCTCGTAAGTGCTTCTGATTGGACTCCAGTGAGAGGCCCAGAAGGAAGCGGAGGAAAAGGTCCAGGTTTCCCGTCTCACTTTGTAAGGCTTTATCCACAGCACTCTGGTAGACAGTAACTTCAGGCTTGTCTCTGAACAGTGCAAAAAAGTTGCTTGATACTGATTGCGGTTTGGCCATTAGATTCTCATTGTTATTGATGAATGAAAGGAACACATATACAGCAGCCAGAAACTCCTGAATGCTCAGATGCACAAAGCAGTACACCTTGTTCTGGTACAGCCCACATTCCTCTTTAAAGAGCTGTGTGCACAATCCTGAGTACACTGAGGCTTCCTTGACATCAATTCCAGCCTCTTTCAGGTCTTCTACACAGAAAATTAGATTGCCATTCACAAGCTGTTGAAAAGCCAGTTTTCCCATTGGCAGAATGCTCTCTTTATTCCAGTGTGGACCTGTCTCTTCTTTCCCAAGATACTTTTCATTCTTCTGTTTGGTATGAAATACCACAAGGTGTGTGTACATCTCAGTCAGAGTCTTGGGCATCTCTTCTCTCTTATGTTTCAGCATGGGTTCAAGGACTATTGCAGAAATCCAACAGAAGACTGGAATGTGGCACATGATGTGGAGGCTCCTTGATGTCTTTATGTGTGAGATGATTCTGCTGGCCAGATCCTGATCCCTGAATCTCTTCCTGAAGTACTCCTCCTTCTGTGAGTCATTGAAACCTCGTACCTCTGTCAACTGGTCAACATACCCTGAAGGGATCTTATTGGCTGCTGCAGGTCGGGTAGTTATCCAGAGGAGAGCAGAGGGAAGCAGATTTCCCTTGATGAGATTTGTCAGCAGAACATCCACTGAGGTTGACTTTGTGACGTCATAACAGATCTTGTTCTTCTGGAAGTCTAGGGGCAGTCGACACTCATCCAGGCCATCAAAGATGAACAGAACTTTGTACTTGTCATAGTTGGAGATTCTTGATTCTTTGGTTTCCATTGAGAAGTGGTTGAGAAGTTCAATCAAAGTGTGTTTTTTCTCTTTCATCAAATTCAGCTCCCGAAAAGGGAATGAAAATACAAATTGGACATCCTGATTTGCTTTTCCTTCAGCCCAGTCCAGAATGAACTTCTGCACAGAGATTGTTTTTCCAATGCCAGCGACCCCCTTTGTCAGCACAGTTCTGATAAGTTTGTCTTGTCCAGTTAAGGGTTTGAAGATGTCGTTACATTTGATTGCAGTCTCTGGTCTTACTTGTTTCCTGGTTGTTGTCTCAATCTGTCTCAGCTCATGTTCATTATTGACCTCTCCTGTTCCACCCTCTGTGATATAGAGCTCTGTGTAGATCTTATTGAGAAGTGTTGGGTTTCCTTGTTTAGCGATCCCCTCAAATACACATTGAAACTTCTTCTTCAGATTAGATTTGAATTCACGTTGGCAAATCACAGCAAGCTCATCTGAATGAAGAAATAACATAGAGGATATTAATATTACGTCTGTTTTAATGCCTACAGTGGTTTTAGGACTATGTTGTAAAGTTGTAAATTATAACCATTGTTTTCTATTAACTGTCTGTATAAATGTTTTCAGAATGCATTACACACTGGTGTGACTGATTCTATTATTAATAATATTTTTTACGGCATTATTAATGTTCTCTCTCCTTCTTTCTCTCTGTCTCTCTCTCCATTTCTCTGCATTTCTCTCTCTTTCTCTCTCTTTTTCCAACACAACACTTCCCTGCTGCTACTTGATGAGGTCACTAGGTGTTGTGTTAAGGCTGCTACAATATCATTGAGTTACACAGCTACTTTAGCTGTACTTTAGTTACAGCTTTTAAATGTTTGCAATAAAACAGCATTCAACATGAGGCAGACAGCTCTTACATTTCTCCAGTGTGTCAGCAAGCTCCTTCTGGTTCATTTTCCTCAGGATGTGCAGTGTGATCTTCAGAGCCCCCTCTCTGGCACTGCTCTCCTGCTTCTCATCTTCAGCATCCACCACTTCCTTATCCTGCTTCTGACTCTCAAAGCCTTCTGGGAGTTCTGGACTAAGAATCCTCTTGAACATCTTCAGCTCGTTCTTCACAAATGTCATAAAATTCTCTTCAAGCAACTGAAATAAATAAAGTAAATAAGTGAAGCAAGAGAATAAATGCTTTCGCATGCACATATTAATGAATTATTGACAGATACATTTTAGTAGTTAAACAAAAACAAATGTACATAACAGGATCACATACACTGAATATGGAGGCCAGGTCTGTTTGATGACTCTGGGAAGACTGACCACTGAGAATCTCTGACTCTGATCTCTCCTGTTGGTTTCTGTGGACAAAACCTGAGATTAAATTTCCTCATTCCGAGTGCACACACACACACACACACACACACACACACACACACACACACACACACACACACACACACAGAGAGAGGGAATGTTGTGTTTGTTTAATACTGTTTTAGGACTATGAAAATGGAAAAAAATATTAGCCTATGGATTATGAAAACAACAAAAATAAATTGGAAATGGGAGAGGAGAAATGACTAGAGACAGTGTTGTTTAACTCACTGACCATGACCCATGAGTTCTTCTTACCTTTGTTCAATAGAAAAGTCTCCCTCTCTGAAGTTTCTAGGTGGATCCATAGACCGGTCACTCTTCATGGACACACAGCTGGTTACAGGGGAGGCTGGTCTTTCTCGTTCGATTGGGCTTCAACACAACAGAGACAAACATTATGTCTCTCATCTACTCTGAGCTAAGATGGGGAAACATATATATATCTTTTATTTAACCTTAATTTAATTTGGCAAGTCATAAACAAAAATAATCACATGGTTTATCCTTCTCTCTGTGACCGCCGATAACTTCAGAACAAAGTTGACTACAAATATAAACTTACCAATGTCTTCGCAATTAATACAAACATGCGACGTATAAAATTATTCTTCAAATTAAAACTGGGATGACTGCATTAAAATATAAACAGAAGGCTAAAGGCCTATTTCACTCATATTGAAATGCATTTCATGTTCAATCAATTGAGTTATATTTGCTACTTGTAGGCTACTGTCTGTAATTGGTCTCATTATATTTCATGATGTGTCGCATTGAAAGTAGTGGAAGGCGCTCAACTAACGTTTGTCGAGGTGCGACCAAAACATGTGATCATCATTAGAGAAAAAAACATTTGCAACACTCGCTCACCATTAAACATGATTTGTTTATTGAAGCAAGATTAACGTTCCTGCCTTCAATGGCCTGCATCAGAATAATCACACAAAGGGAATGGACAAGTTCGTGTAGGGCGCTCACCACGTGGAATGAGTGTCTACGATTGTCTCCCGCTGAGTTGTGTTCAATTTGCTTGAAAGTTTGCTACGTTCCATAACGATTTGAAGTGAAGGACACACTTCCACAAATCTTTCTTGGACATTCTTGAATGGATTTTAGGTTACATTAGGTCCCGTTTGGCGAGGTGTGGCTTGAAGCAATGAGTGACAAATGTAAACAGCTGTGGCCATGCTGACAACGTTCCCCAACCTACAACCCAACCCTGTTTTTCAACTGGTCCTTCAGTACACCGCCGTTTCCGTTCAATTGAAGGTTCATGAAGGTAAAACATACTGAATGCAGCCCTGGTGGTGCTAATGAGAGGGTGTGGCTATAGAGTGCCACATTATGAGTCATAGTACCCATAAAACCTAGCAGTCAAACAGGGAAATGGGTCCAATCCTTTTTCCCATAAGGGATTTTAGAAACATTGAAAATAAGGGCTGTGTTTCCCCTGCCGTGACGTTTTGATAACCGTGTAAAACTCTCTAAGAAAATGAATCAATTGACTACATTTCTTTAAATGGACAATTCTGTGAATTGTCTTGTGCAAGTTTTAAATTGATACAATATCTGTTAGCAAAGGTGTCAGCTAGAGATCCCGTGCAGGAGCTAGTAGTTCTACTTTGATGCTAATTAACAGTTTTGAATCAGAGTAAATGGAGCGGGATATATTGCGAAAAGTCAACTCCTCCGAGAGATTTACACGGTTATCAAAACGTAATTCCAGGGAAAGCCTACACTAACAAAGAAAGGGGCCCTTCACAAAAACATACTATAGTCCTTCTGTAGGTTAATAACTCTGGGGACTAAACTATCCAAGGAAGGGATCCAGAACATCACTCTCTGGATGTCTCCAACACATTTGTTTTTGCTGACTTGTTCAATTCCCCAATAAAATAACTCACAAAGCGAGTGAACTCTCTCTTTGAAATGAAGGATCACTGGGGTGTTGGGGTCAGCACATCAAATGGCATTTCAGTACTCACAAATTCTAGTGAGTAACTTGGTCTATCATGTGTAAAATAAACCGCACAGGCAGCGAATCATGTAGATCACATTGCGAGAATTTAGATCATGTAGATCACATTGACCCAATCCGGGGTAGGAGAACCCTTACATACATTTGGTTTACTGGCATTGAGTACAATTGCCGCACTTGTATTTGCTGGGGGGAATAGGCAGTAGGCTTTTACTGGTTCCACTTGTGTATTTGACCACTAGGTGGAAACATTGACCACAGTAACGCTCACCCTGATGAGATGACCAACCTGTAGAGTACCAGTACCACAGTATGAGTCATAATACCCATAAAACCTAGCGGTCAAATAAGGAAATGGTTCCAATCGTTTTTCCACCATAAATTTTTCCCATAGGGTATTTTAGAAACACTTAAAATAAGGGTTGTGTTTCGTGTAGGCTTACCGTGGCGTGACGCTTTGATAGCTGTGTTATTCTCTCTAGGACAATATATTTTACTATATTTACTATATTTACCCCCCAAAATGAAAAAGAACTACAAAAACCCTGGAATGAGTAGGTGTGGCCAAACTTTTGACTGGTACTGTAGTAATGAATAAATTGTCTACATTTCTTTAAATGGACAATTCTATGAACTGTCTTGTGCAAGTTTAAAATTGACACAATATCTGTTAGCAAAAGTGTCAGCTAGAGATGACATGCAGGAGCTTGCAGGGATTTGTAGTCTAGCATGATGTCTGCTTTGATGTTTAAAAAAAAATGAACGGTGGAAAAATGATTGGAACCATTTCCCTGTTTGGCTGATGGGTATTATGACACCTCCACTATGGGGCTCTATAGTCTACCACACCCTCTCTCATTAGCACCACCAGCTGAAGAGAGCTTCTCCCTAAGTGTCTTCCCCTGCCCTACATCAAACTCATTCCACGGAGGGACGTGATTTAGTGGATTTTTATTGGGCAAACATCTCTAGGAGCTGATCCATTGTTATTATTGGGAATAATTATTTGATTTACTTAATTTATTTAAGCCTTAATTTACCAGGTAAGATGACTGAGAACATATTCTCATTTACAGCAACGATCTGGGGAATAGTTACAGGAGAGATGAGGGGGGATGAATGAGCCAAATGTAAAAAGGGGATGATTAGGTTATTAATTCTAATGTTAAGGAAAGATTTGAATGGAGAAAGCTGATCTGAGAGCAGCGCTCCCTTTCTTTAGATCCTATCAGTATCAACACATGCTCTAATGATCTTCATCTGATGTAGGAAAGATGCATCGTTAAAAATACTCGTAATCCTAAATTCCATCGCTGTCAGGAAACCGGCCGCAGAGAGACTTACAGTACAGTTGCCGTACAGCAGAAAATTCAAACTTGTAGTGTATTCAAGGGTTGAAAAGGCATACATTTTAGGATAGCTAGGTGAAACAACCACATATCACAGTCAAATATACAGGATGCGAACATTCCATTCCAGCTAAACAATGGATATATAGCGTTTTGACAAAATTAACATTTTCATACACATCTAAAATCTATGAATTAAACATCTGAGAACAATAACATTGAAGGCTACCCATGAGCAATCATTTCTGATGAAAAAACACAAATGTGATTTTTTTGGGGATAAAGCGTTTTGGAAAAAAACGAAATAAATTATTCAACAAAATTGTCATCTCACCTCTTAGCATTGGAGTAATCGTCCCCAGAGAGACTCGTTTTAGAGGCAGGGCCCCCCTCCTCTCTCTCCCCAGAGAGACTCGTTTTAGAGGCAGGGCCCCCCTCCTCTCTCTCCCCAGAGAGACTCGTTTTAGAGGCAGGGCCGCCCTCCTCTCTCTCCCCAGAGAGACTCATTTTAGAACACAGACCCCTAAACAGAGATCCAGCATGTTGGTTGTGGTTAACACAGTGACAACTAATTATTTAATTCTTAGAAATACAACATTTACTAACAGACATATCGAAACAGTCAGATGATTTAATGCAATCACATGATTATGTAGTTGTGACATCTCTTCTCCATGGTAACTGTCACTAATACTAAAAATAATAATAATAAGTCACTGTTTGTTAAGGCCGTTATAGACAGTGCAGCAACACAAGGCCATGTCTCACACTTATTTGTATTCATTAAAAGTAGGCTATTATCTATCAATCTGTTCTTTTCTAAACGAATCTGAAAATGTAGACAGAAGGGCTAAAACGGACATGATTGATCTGAGGGGGAAATCATTGATCCATTCAGAAAGGTTTTTTGCAACAAGTAAGATATTTTATATTATGTAAAGTAGGCTAGGTTATAATGTATAATAGCGTTTTGTTAGTGATATACAGATCGAGGTCTATACCTCGGCTATAGCCTACCTATCATAGATGACCAGCCTAAACCTGTTCAGATCAGTTCACATAAGCTATCAGTGGCAGGACTGATCACCTTCAAACCAGTTTTAAGTCTAAATAACAGAGAATGTAGTGATATTTTCACAACATTTCCTACGGAGACCATCAGGTCGGTCAGCATGATAACGGATCATATCTCAAGCTTTCTGTCTATTGAATGTCTGACAACGATCTAACTGTAATAGTTCTATGTAGCCTGGACTTACCAGAGTCTGCCGGTCTGTCCTTCAAATCAACACATTTATCCCACTTCTAATGTTGCCGAGGAAATGTGGCCCACAGTTTCAACAGCCATTTTGTAACTGTAAGTTTTAAAGTTACTGACAATTACACAAGAGGAATTCACATAACTTCTGACGGTCCTGAAGAGGAAGTAGCCTCTCTTACACCAACCGGCATCTGGCTCATAGAGACTGAAGGACTATGCACTCTATGCTGCACACCACATCATGCCATCTCTGAACTGGGGGAAGGTATTGGGAAGGTAGAAAGATAACAGTGAATATGAGACATGGAGGAAGGTAGAAAGATAACAGTGAATATGAGACATGGAGGAAGGTATTGGGAAGGTAGAAAGATAACAGTGAATATGAGACATGGAGGAAGGTAGAAAGATAACAGTGAATATGAGACATGGAGGAAGGTAGAAAGATAACAGTGAATATGAGACATGGAGGAAGGTAGAAAGATAACAGTGAATATGAGACATGGAGGATGGTATTGGGAAAGTAGAAAGATAACAGTGAATATGAGACATGGAGGAAGGTATTGGGAAGGCAGAAAGATAACAGTGAATATGAGACATGGGGGAAGGTAGAAAGATAACAGTGAATATGAGACATGGAGGATGGTAGAAAGATAACAGTGAATATGAGACATGGAGGATGGTATTGGGAAAGTAGAAAGATAACAGTGAATATGAGACATGGAGGAAGGTATTGGGAAGGTAGAAAGATAACAGTGAATATGAGACATGGAGGATGGTAGAAAGATAACAGTGAATATGAGACATGGAGGAAGGTATTGGGAAGGTAGAAAGATAACAGTGAATATGAGACATGGAGGAAGGTAGAAAGATAACAGTGAATATGAGACATGGAGGAAGGTAGAAAGATAACAGTGAATATGAGACATGGAGGAAGGTATTGGGAAGGTAGAAAGATAACAGTGAATATGAGACATGGAGGAAGGTAGAAAGATAACAGTGAATATGAGACATGGAGGAAGGTAGAAAGATAACAGTGAATATGAGACATACATGCTTTCTCCTTCTTATAAAGCCGTGTTCTGTAATTTATCAGCTGGTTTACTGAAACTCTGGTTAGTTGCAGGTGAAGACACCAAACGATCTCAGATCCTGAAACTATTCAGTCAGCTTTAACCAGTATTGTCCATGTTGCTATGGCGACAAATGATGGGCCAAAAAACTAATAACTTTAAGAAAACAATTCTGACTAAATGTTTTCAATGAAAAGTAGACACTTATAATAAACCATTAGGTTACATCTCACATATGCACACGCTTACACACACACACACACACACACACACACACACACACACACACACACACACACACACACACACACACACACACACACACACACACACACACACACACACAAAGGGATTATGTGACATCTAAAGTCTGAGAGGGAGGGTCAGAGATACAGAGACAACCAATGGGAAGGCAGAGAGATAATAGTGAATAGTGCATTCGTTTACTATTGAGTATTCTCAGTTAACTGCGCAAAGACAAACAGAAAGTTCAAAAAGTCCCCCTCCCCCCTAGTAACACAAAGACAAACAGGAAGTTCAAAAAGTCCCCCTCCCCCCTAGTAACACAAAGACAAACAGGAAGTTCAAAAAGTCCCCCCCCCCTAGTATCACGAAGACAAACAGAAAGTTCAAAAAGTCCCCCTCCCCCCTAGTATCACAAAGACAAACAGGAAGTTCAAAAAGTCCCCCTCCCCCCTAGTAACACAAAGACAAACAGGAAGTTCAAAAAGTCCCCCTCCCCCCTAGTAACACAAAGACAAACAGGAAGTTCAAAAAGTCCCCCTCCCCCCCCTAGTATCACAAAGACAAACAGAAAGTTCAAAAAGTCCCCCTCCCCCCTAGTAACACAAAGACAAACAGGAAGTTCAAAAAGTCCCCCTCCCCCCCCCTAGTATCACAAAGACAAACAGAAAGTTCAAAAAGTCCCCCTCCCCCCTAGTAACACAAAGACAAACAGGAAGTTCAAAAAGTCCCCCTCCCCCCTAGTAACACAAAGACAAACAGGAAGTTCAAAAAGTCCCCCTCCCCCCTAGTATCACAAAGACAAACAGGAAGTTCAAAAAGTCCCCCTCCCCCCTAGTAACACAAAGACAAACAGGAAGTTCAAAAAGTCCCCCTCCCCCCTAGTATCACAAAGACAAACAGGAAGTTCAAAAAGTCCCCCTCCCCCCTAGTAACACAAAGACAAACAGGAAGTTCAAAAAGTCCCCCTCCCCCCTAGTAACACAAAGACAAACAGGAAGTTCAAAAAGTCCCCCTCCCCCCTAGTAACACAAAGACAAACAGGAAGTTCAAAAAGTCCCCCCCCCCTAGTATCACGAAGACAAACAGAAAGTTCAAAAAGTCCCCCTCCCCCCTAGTAACACAAAGACAAACAGGAAGTTCAAAAAGTCCCCCTCCCCCCTAGTATCACAAAGACAAACAGGAAGTTCAAAAAGTCCCCCTCCCCCCTAGTAACACAAAGACAAACAGGAAGTTCAAAAAGTCCCCCTCCCCCCTAGTAACACAAAGACAAACAGGAAGTTCAAAAAGTCCCCCTCCCCCCCCCTAGTATCACAAAGACAAACAGAAAGTTCAAAAAGTCCCCCTCCCCCCTAGTAACACAAAGACAAACAGGAAGTTCAAAAAGTCCCCCTCCCCCCCCCTAGTATCACAAAGACAAACAGAAAGTTCAAAAAGTCCCCCTCCCCCCTAGTAACACAAAGACAAACAGGAAGTTCAAAAAGTCCCCCTCCCCCCTAGTATCACAAAGACAAACAGGAAGTTCAAAAAGTCCCCCTCCCCCCTAGTAACACAAAGACAAACAGGAAGTTCAAAAAGTCCCCCTCCCCCCTAGTATCACAAAGACAAACAGGAAGTTAAGTAAATCACGAGGTTGTGCTAACCATGGTAGTGTTGCAAAAGTCCCTACACCCCATTCCACTCTTCCCCACCGGTCTCAAGAACAAAAGTCCCTACACCCCATTCCACTCTTCCCCACCGGTCTCAAGAACAAAAGTCCCTACACCCCATTCCCCTCTTCCCCACCGGTCTCAAGAACAAAAGTCCCTACACCCCATTCCACTCTTCCCCACCGGTCTCAAGAACAAAAGTCCCTACACCCCATTCCCCTCTTCCCCACCGGTCTCAAGAACAAAAGTCCCTACACCCCATTCCACTCTTCCCCACCGGTCTCAAGAACAAAAGTCCCTACACCCCATTCCACTCTTCCCCACCGGTCTCAAGAACAAAAGTCCCTACACCCCATTCCACTCTTCCCCACCGGTCTCAAGAACAAAAGTCCCTACACCCCATTCCACTCTTCCCCACCGGTCTCAAGAACAAAAGTCCCTACACCCCATTCCACTCTTCCCCACCGGTCTCAAGAACAAAATGTGTTCATTAATGTAGATGCATGTAACATAAGGACAACAGAAGATAATGTACCTCATTGCTGGAACCAACTTCAAAATACACATCACTTGGATGACTGGGACATTTCAAATATGAATTGGGGAACTATTTGCTGAGGAATGTGTTTTTCTTGATTGTTTGTTGAGCTGCATTTTGTCTATGAGTTGTATGAGCAGGGCTCCCTTGTGAAAGAGATCCTGGTCTCAACGATGACTCCCTGTTTAAATAAATGAGATATATATATATATATTTTTTTTTTTATAACATCCTACCTACAATGTTGTCAAGGAAAATGAACAAAAACAAGATGTGATACTCTCAACTTCTCTTTTACCAGAACAGAGAAGTTTCCAAGAGCAGACTGGTGGGAGGAGCTATAGGAGGACAGGTTCATTGTAATGGCTGAAATGGAATAAATAAATTAAGTGTATGATACTGTTCCATTTATTCAAATCCAGTCTTTACAATGAGCCTGTCCTCCTATAGCTCCTCTCACCAGCCTCCTCTGGTGTGTATATGAAAGTATGCTGGTGTCCATGTTGCTGTGGAGGCCAACTACTGTCACGCCTTGACCTTAGAGATCCTTTTAATTCTCTATTTGGTTTGGTCAGGGTGTGACTAGGGTGGGCAATCTATGTTTTCTATTTCTTTGTTGGCCGGGTATGGTTCCCAATCAGAGGCAGCTGTCTATCGTTGTCTCTGATTGGGGATCATACTTAGGCAGCCTTTCTTCCACCTTAGTTTGTGGGATCTTGTTTTTGTACTGCTGCTTTCCAGCCCTACAGAACTGTGCGTTTCGTTTGTATTTGTTGTTTTTTTGTTGTCATTTAATAAAGAAGGATGTACGCCTACCACGCTGCACCTTGGTCCGATCCTTCCATCAACGATCGTAACAACTACATAAAAATAAAAAAACAGACTTTTAAAGGTCCAGTGCAGCTGTAACAATAAAATCATATGTGAACATGGTGCATTTCTAAGTTTTGTAGAAACAAATATAAAGTTAAAAAGTTCTACTCGATGACATAATCAAAAGTTTAAACATTTTATAACAAGTGATTTAAGACCTGCAATGAATTTCTAGCCCAATGGAGGGTATTTTATTGCTCCCCACAACCACTGCAAATCTAATTGTGTTTGAAAATCCCTTTTTTTTTATCTTTTTTTTTTACTTATGTCACAGAGAACATTTTTAAAATCTTTTTAAAATCTTTTTAATCACGTTTAATCACCCCAAGAAAAAAAAAAAAAAAAAAAAAAAAAAAAAAAAAATAATCACGTTTAGGTAAGACCCAGATGCAGACAGTGTAGAAGTAACAAGAGTTTTACAACCACAGGGGCAGGCAAACGACAGGTCAAGGCAGGCGGTGGTCAGTAATCCAGAAAGGGTGTAAAGGGCCCAGAACGGCAGGCAGCCTCAGCGTCAGGGCAGGCAGGGGTAAATAATCCAGAACGGCAGGCAGCCTCAGCGTCAGTGCAGGCAGGGGTAAATAATCCAGAACGGCAGGCAGTCTCAGCGTCAGGGCAGGCAGGGGTAAATAATCCAGAACGGTGGGTGTAAGGTACAAAACGGCAGGCAGTCTCAGGGTCAGGGCAGGCAGGGGTCAAGAAAGCAAATAATGCAGTCAGGAAAGCAAAGGCTAGCTTTTTCAAACATACATTTGCATCATGTAGCTCTAACTCCAAAATGTTTTGGGACACTGTAAAGTCCATGGAGAACAAGAGCACCTCCTCCCAGCTGCCCACTGCACTGAGGCTAGGTCACCACCGATAAATCCATGATAATTGAACATTTCAATAAGCATTTTTCTATGGCTGGCCATGCTTTCCTCCTGGATACAGCAACCCCGGCCAACAGCTCCGCACCCCGCAGCTACTTGCCCGAGCCTCCCCAGCTTCTCCTTAACCCAAATCCAGATAACATATGTTCTGAAAGAGCTGCAAAACCTGGACCCGTACAAATCAGCTGGGTTAGACAATCTGGACCCGCTCTTTCTAAAACTATCCGCCGTCATTGTTGCAACCCCTACTCCCAGTCTGTTCAACTTCTCTTTTGTATCGTTCGAGATCCCTAAAGATTGGAAAGCTTCCGCGGTCATCCCCCTCTTCAAAGAGGGTGACACTCTAGACATAAACTGTTATAGACCTATATCCATCCTGCCCTGCCTTTCTAAAGTCTTCGAAAGCCAAGTTAATAAACAGATCACTGACCATTTCGAATCCCACCGTACCTTCTCCGCTGTGCAATCCGGTTTCCGAGCTGGTCATGGGTGCACCTCAGCCACGTTCAAGGTACTAAACAATATCATAACCCCCATCGATAAAAGACAGTACTGTGCAACCGTCTTCATCGACCTGGCCAAGGCTTTCGACTCTGTCAATCCCCGTATTCTTATAGGCAGACTCAATAGCCTTGGGTTCTCAAATGACAGCCTCGCCTGGTTCACCAACTACTTCGCAGACAGAGTTCAGTGTGTCAAATCGGATGGCCTGTTGTCCGGACCTCTGGCAGTCTCTATGGGGGTACCACAGGGTTCAATTGTCGGGCCGACCCTTTCCTCTGTATATATCAACGATGTCGCTCTTGCTGCGGGTGATTCCCTGATCCATTCCCTGATCCATTCCCTGATCCAAGGCTGCAGGCCCAGACGGCATCCCCAGCCGCGTCCTCAGAGCATGCGCAGACCAGCTGGCTGGTGTGTTTACGGACATATTCAATCAATCCTTATCCCAGTCTGCTGTTCCCACATGCTTCAAGAGGGCCACCATTGTTCCTGTTCCCAAGAAAGCTAAGGTAACTGAGCTAAACGACTACCGCCCCATAGCACTCACTTCCGTCATCATGAAGTGCTTTGAGAGACTAGTCAAGGACCATATCACCTCCACCCTACCTGACACCTTAGATCCACTCCAATTTGCTTACCGCCCCAATAGGTCCACAGACGACGCAATCGCAACCACACTGCACACTGCCCTAACCCATCTGGACAGGAGGAATACCTATGTGAGAATGCTGTTCATCGACTACAGCTCAGCATTTAACACCATAGTACCCTCCAAACTCGTCATCAAGCTCGAGACCCTGGGTCTCGACCCCGCCCTGTGCAACTGGGTACTGGACTTCCTGACGGGCCGCCCCCAGGTGGTGAGGGTAGGTAACAACATCTCCACCCCTCTGATCCTCAACACTGGGGCCCCACAAGGGTGCGTTCTGAGCCCTCTCCTGTACTCCCTGTTCACCCACGACTGCGTGGCCATGCACGCCTCCAACTCAATCATCAAGTTTGCTGACGACACTACAGTGGTAGGCTTGATTATCAACAACGACGAGACGGCCTACAGGGAGGAGGTGAGGGCCCTCGGAGTGTGGTGTCAGGAAAAACACCTCACACTCAACGTCAACAAAACAAAGGAGATGATTGTGGACTTCAGGAAACAGCAGAGGGAGCACCCCCCTATCCACATCGACGGGACAGTAGTGGAGAGGGTAGTAAGTTTTAAGTTCCTCGACGTACACATCACGGACAAACTGAATTGGTCCACCCACACAGACAGTGTTTTGAAAAAGGCGCAGCAGCGCCTCTTCAACCTCAGGAGGCTGAAGAAATTTGGCTTGTCACCAAAAGCACTCACAAACTTCTACAGATGCACAATCGAGAGCATCCTGTCGGGCTGTATCACCGCCTGGTACGGCAACTGCTCCGCCCACAACCGTAAGGCTCTCCAGAGGGTAGTGAGGTCTGAACAACGCATCACTGGGGGCAAACTACCTGCCCTCCAGGACACCTACACCACCCGATGTCACAGGAAGGCCGTAAAGATCATCAAGGACAACAACCACCCGAGCCACTGCCTGTTCACCCCGCTATCATCCAGAAGGCGAGGTCAGTACAGGTGCATCAAAGCAGGGACCGAAAGACTGAAAAACAGCTTCTATCTCAAGGCCATCGGACTGTTAAACAGCCACCACTAACATCGAGTGGCTGCTGCCAACATACTGACTCAACTCCAGCTCACTTTAATAATGGAAATTGATGAAAATTGATCAACAATGTATCACTAGCCACTTTAAACAATGCCACTTAATATAATGTATATGTATATACTGTACTCTATATCATCTACTGCATCTTGCCATCTTTATGTAATACATGTATCACTAGCCACTTTAAACTATGCAATTTTATGTTTACATACCCTACATTACTCATCTCATATGTATATACTGTACTCGATACCATCTACTGCATCTTACCTATGCCGTTCTGTACCATCACTCATTCATATATCTTTATGTACATATTATTTATCCCTTTACACTTGTGTGTATAAGGTAGTAGTTGTGGAATTGTTAGGTTAGATTACTTGTTGGTTATTACTGCACTGTCGGAACTAGAAGCACAAGCATTTCGCTACACTCGCATTAACATCTGCTAACCATGTGTATGTGACAAATAAAATTTGACTTGAATCTCCATACACACCGGCTGTCCCTCTAGCGAGGGGGAGACATAGTAGCCGTGCTGCCGGCAGGAAAAAGTTTCAGTGTGACTTCCTGGTCTGATGAGTCACTCACCTCAGTGTTCTCTTACTCAACAGTGTGAACATGTCTATTTGTCTTTTGTTGGAAATGTCTGTTTCTTGTTTTCAGTTTTTACTTTTTTTCCCGTTCTCTTTGTTTCTGGAGGCTTGTTCGATGTGGCCCCTTTTTACCACAGGCTGGACAATCCATGTCCTTCCATCAACACGTAGAAACCTGACGTCCCTTTTTACCACAGGCTGGACAATCCATGTCCTTACATCAACATGTAGAAACCTGATGTCCCTTTTTACCACAGGCTGGACAATCCATGTCCTTACATCAACATGTAGAAACCTGACGTCCCTTTTTACCACAGGCTGGACAATCCATGTCCTTACATCAACATGTAGAAACCTGACGTCCCTTTTTACCACAGGCTGGACAATTCATGTCCTTACACCAACATGTAGAAACCTGACGTCCCTTTTTACCACAGGCCGGACAATCCATGTCCTTACATCAACATGTAGAAACCTGACGTCCCTTTTTACCACAGGCTGGACAATCCATGTCCTTACATCAGCATGTAGAAGCCTGACGTCCCACCTTGCCACAGTGGAAGCATGTGACTTGATTTCCCGGTCTCTGATTTTCAGTTGAAACTCTGTGCACTTTTCCTTTTTTGTGATCAACTTTTTATTTATTTTAAAGGAACACAGACAAGAACAAATAGCAGCAGGAATGGTTATACAGCTTGAGACACAATAGTGTTAAAATATATATCAGAACAAATAGCAGCAGGAATGGTTATACAGCTGGAGACACAATAGTGTTAAAATATATATCAGAACAAATAGCAGCAGGAATGGTTATACAGCTAGAGACAATCTATATGGGGTGGGGAGTTGAACCAGCTATGACTGAGCAATCTTGGTATCAGGTATATAAGGATAAGGAACAGCATGGTCTGTAGGCTCTCAGCCCAACAGTCAAGACTGTTTGAGGAAATAAAAAAGTATCTCTCACCTGAATAGAATATTCCACCACACAACCCAACTCCAACACCTCCTGGGACCACCCCAACACACCCTCCAACCCCTCCTGGGACCACCCCAACACACCCTCCAACACCTCCTAGGACCACCCCAACCCACCCTCCAACCCCTCCTGAGACCACCCCACCCCACCCTCCAACCCCTCCTAGGACCACCCCAACCCACCCTCCAACCCCTCCTAGGACCACCCCAACCCACCCTCCATCCCCTCCTGGACCACCCCAACCCACCCTCCATCCCCTCCTGGGACCACCCCAACACACCCTCCAACACCTCCTGGGACCAGCCCAACCCACCCTCCAACACCTCCTGGGACCACCCCAACACACCCTCCAACCCCTCCTGGGACCACCCCAACACACCCTCCAACCCCTCCTGGGACCACCCCAACACACCCTCCAACCCCTCCTGTCCAGTGTGTCCAGTGTTTCCAGTGTGTCCAGTGTGTCCAGTGTTTCCAGTGTGTGTGTTGTTGTGGATATATAAAAATGAGGATCTGCTGGAGTCAAACCAAGATTCTTTATTTCTGACCTCAGAATACAAAGTGTAGACAGCCTGAATTCCGAAGCATTGGTTGATCAGCACATATCTTTCTAGTTCCTATTCTTGGGCGGAACTCTCTATTCCCTTTTTATCTATACAAGGACACAGGAGCAAACTGATTTATGCACAGAATTATACTCAGAAGAACAGGAGATTATAATAGGACAGTTTCACAAGGTTAGTCACATGCTCAGTTATGTGGACAAATACAATTAAAATGTTCATTTACAGAGAGTGTGTGTTGTGTTGTGTGTGTGTGTGTGTGTGTGTGTCTAGTGTGTATGTGTGTCCAATGTGTGTGTGTGTGTGTGTGTCCAGTGTGTGTGTGTGTCCAGTGTGTGTGTGTGTGTGTGTGTGTGTGTGTCCAGCGAGCAGTTGCCATACCAGGCAGTGATGCAACCAGTCGTGATGCTCTCAATGGTGCAGCTGTAGAACCTTTTGAGGATCTGAGGACCCATGCCAAATCTTTCAGTCTCCTGAAGGGGAATAGGTTTTGTCGTGCCCTCTTCACGACTGTCTTGGTGTGCTTGGACCATGCTAGTTTGTTGGTGATGTGGACACCAAGGAACTTGAAGCTCTCAACCTGCTCCACCACAGCCCCGTCGATGAGAATGGAGGCGTGCTCGGTCCTCTTTTTCCTGTAGTTCACAATCATCTCCTTTGTCTTGATCACGTGGAGGGAGAGATTGTTATCCTGGCACCACACGCCCAGGTCATTGACCTCCTCCCTATAGGCTGTCTTGTCATTGTCGGTGATCAGGCCAACCACTGTTGTGTCACCGGAAAACTTATTGATGGTGTTGGAGTCGTGCCTGGCTATGCAGTCATGAGTGAACAGGGAGTACAGGAGGGGACCGAGCACGCACCCCTGAGGGACCCCTGTGTTGAGGATCAGCATGGCAGATGTGTTGTTACCTACCCTTACCGCCTGGTGGCAGCCCATCAGGAAGTCCAGGACCCAGTTGCAGAGGGAGGTGTTTAGTCCCAGGGTCCTTAGCTTAGTGATGAGCTTTGAGGGCACTATGGTGTTGAACGCTGAGCTGTAGTCAAATAGCAATCTCACATAGGTGTTCCTTTTGTCCAGTTGGGAAAGGGCAGTGTGGAGTGCAATAGAGATTGTATCATCTGTGGATCTGTTGGTGCGGTATGCAAATGAGGGTGGGTCTAGGGTTTCTGGGATAATGGTGTTGATGTGAGCCATGACCAGCCTTTTAAAGCACTTTATGGCTACAGACGTGAGTGCTATGGGTCGGTAGTCATTTATGCAGATTACCTTATCGTTCTTGGGCACAGGCGCTATGGTGGTCCGCTTAAAACAGGTTGGTATTACAGACTCAGACAAGGAGAGGTTGAAAATGTCAGTGAAGACACCTTCCAGTTGATCAGCACATGCTCACAGTACACGTCCTGGTAATCCTTCTGGCTCTGCGGCCTTGTGAATGTTGACCTGTTTAAAGGTCTTACTCACATCGGCTGTGGAGAGCGTGATAACAGTCTTTCAGAACAGCTGGTTCTCTCATGCATGTTTCAGTGTTTTTTGCCTCGAAGCGAGCATAGAAGTAGCTTAGCTCGTCTGGTAGGCACTGGGAAGCTCTCGGCTGTGCTTTCTTTGTAGTCTGTAATGGTTTTCAAACCCTGTCACATCCGATGAGTGTCAGAGCCGGTGTAGTACGATTCGATCTTAGTCCTGTATTGACCCTTCTCCTGTTTGATGCTTTGCCTGTTTGATGGTTTGTTGGAGGGCATAGCGGGATTTCTTATAAGCTACCAAGTCCCGCTCCTTGAAAGCAGCAGCTCTAGCCTTTAGCTCAGTGTGGATGTTGCCTGTAATCCATGGCTTCTGGTTGGGGTATGTACGTATGGTCACTGTGAGGATGACATCATCGATGCACTTATTGATGAAGCCAATGACTGATGTGGTGTACTCCTCAATGCCATCGGAGCAATCCCGGAACAGATTCCAGTCTGTGCTAGATAAACAGTCCTGTAGCTTAGCATCTGCTTCATCTGACCATATATATATCTAGTCACTGGTGCTTCCTGCTTACATTTTTGCTTGTAAGCAGGAATCAGGAGGATAGAATAATGATCAGATTTGCCAAATGGAGGATGAGGCAGAGCTTTGTTTGTGTCTCTGTGTGTGGAGTAAAGGTGGCCCAGAGTTTTTGTCCTCTGGTTGCACATTTAACATGCTGATAGAAATTTGGTCAAATAGATTTAAGTTTCCCTGCATTAAAGTCTCCGGTTACTAGGAGCGCCACCTCTGGGTGAGCATTTTCTTGTTTGCTTATGGCGGAATACAGCTCATTCAATGCTGTCTTAGAGCCAGCCTCTGACTGTTGTGGTATGTAAACAACTACGAAAAATACAGATAAACTCTCGAGATAGATAGAGTATCTCATGATAAGCTGTAGACCACACTACCTCAGGCGAGCAATAAATAGCTCGAGACTTCCTTAGATATCGTGCACCAGCTGTTATTTACAAAAATACATAGTCCGCCGCCCCTTGTCTTACCAGACGCCGCTGTTCTGTCCTGCTGGTGCAGCGTATAACCAGCCAGCTGTATGTTGATAGTGTTGTCTTTCAGCCACGAAGCATAAAATATTACAGTTTTGAATGTCCCGTTGGTAGTTTAATCTTCCGCGTAGGTCATCTATTTTATTGTCCAACGATTGCACGTTTGCTGGCAGAATGGAGGGAAGTGCCCACCCTCCAACGACCACCCCAACACACCCTCTAACACACCCCAACACCCAGCCCGCCCTCCGGCCCCTCCTGGGACCACCCCAACACACCCCAACACCCAGCCCCTCATAGGACCACCCCAACACACCCTCTAACACACCCCAACACCCAGCCCGCCCTCCGGCCCCTCCTGGGACCACCCCAACACACCCCAACACCCAGCCCCTCATAGGACCACCCCAACACACCCTCTAACACACCCCAACACCCAGCCCACCCTCCAACCCCTCCTGGGACCACCCCAACACCCAGCCCGCCCTCCGGCCCCTTTTTCTCCGCATCCTCTTCACACAAATCACGAGGATCCGGGCCTGTTCCCGAGAAAGCAGTGTATCGTTCGCGTCGGGCTCGTCAGACTCGTTAAAGGGAAAAAAGGCTTCTGCCAGTCCGTGGTGAGTAATCCCAGTCCTGATCTCCAGAAGTTATTTTCGTTCATAAGAGACGGTAGCAGAAACATTACGTACAAAATAAGTAAAGAAATAAGTTACAAACAACGCAAACAAACTAACAAAAAAACACAATCGGTTGGAGACACGTAGAACGTCTGCCTTCTTCTCCGGCGCCATTTATGTACGAGTGTGTGTGTGTGTCCAGTGTGTGTCCAGTGTGTGTGTGTGTGTCCAGTGTGTGTGTGTGTGTCCAGTGTGTGTCCAGTGTGTGTGTGTGTGTCCAGTGTGTGTGTGTGTCCAGTGTGTGTCCAGTGTGTGTTCAGTGTGTGTTCAGTGTGTGTTCAGTGTGTGTCCAGTGTGTGTGTGTGTGTCCAGTGTGTGTGTGTGTGTGTCCAGTGTGTGTGTGTGTGTCCAGTGTGTGTCCAGTGTGTGTGTGTGTGTGTGTCCAGTGTGTGTGTGTGTGTCCAGTGTGTGTGTGTGTGTGTGTCCAGTGTGTGTCCAGTGTGTGTGTGTGTGTGTGTGTGTGTGTGTCCAGTGTGTGTCCAGTGTGTGTGTGTGTGTGTGTGTCCAGTGTGTGTCCAGTGTGTGTCCAGTGTGTGTCCAGTGTGTGTGTGTGTGTGTGTGTGTGTGTGTGTGTGTGTGTGTGTGTGTGTGTGTGTGTGTGTCCAGTGTGTGTCCAGTGTGTGTGTGTGTGTGTGTGTGTGTGTGTCCAGTGTGTGTCCAGTGTGTGTCCAGTGTGTGTCCAGTGTGTGTGTGTGTGTGTGTGTGTCCAGTGTGTGTCCAGTGTGTGTGTGTGTGTGTGTGTGTGTGTGTCTGTGTGTGTGTCCAGTATTTGTATGTGTGTCTAGTGTGTGTGTGTGTGTGTGTGTGTCCAGTGTGTGTCCAGTGTGTGTGTGTGTGTGTGTGTGTCCAGTGTGTGTGTGTGTGTGTCCAGTGTGTGTGTCAGGTATTTCTGTGTGTCCAGTGTGTGTGTGTGTCCAGTGTGTGTGTCCGGTATTTGTATGTGTGTCTAGTGTGTGTGTGTGTGTGTGTGTGTCCAGTGTGTGTCCAGTGTGTGTGTGTGTGTGTCCAGTGTGTGTGTGTGTGTGTGTGTGTCCAGTGTGTGTCCAGTGTGTGTCCAGTGTGTGTGTGTGTGTGTGTGTGTCCAGTGTGTGTGTCCGGTATTTGTATGTGTGTCTAGTGTGTGTGTGTGTGTGTCCGTTACTTGTGTGTGTGAGTCCAGTGTGTGTGTGTACAGTGTGTGTGTGTTCTCACAGGGCACAGTTTCACAGAAAGATACAGACACAGAGTTACCATGGTTATTATTTAAAGGAATAAACTGGTCCAAACTGGTTTGTGTTACTCCATGTATTTAAATGTCGTATTGTGATCAAACATAAAACACATGATTAGAGTGACACAGTGACCACCTGACACAGGGACACTGAGGAGTTAACATCATAAACCCTAAACCCTGGATAGAGGGGCTCAGTGAATGTGGTGTTGAATGTGTACAGGTGGGTCAGTGTGTCAGAGGAGACTCTGTAGAAGGACAGAGTGCCGGCTGGCCAGTCCAGATACACTCCTACTCTGTGGGAGCTGGAGGAGGGGACGTCTATGGTAGTGTGATTATTATTGTGACAGGCCTTGTAACTGTTGTCAGAGCAGACCAGACTCCAGGACTTGTCATTGTATCCAATCCCACAGTCAATACCCCCTCCTCTCCTTTTGATTCCTTTATATGTCACTCCCATAACAGCCCCTCTCCCACTCCTCTCTACCTCCCAGTAACAGCGCCCAGTCAGACCCTCTCTACATAGCACCTGTTCACAGTCCTCAAATCTATCTGGGTGAACAGGATACCGCCGCTCCTGTCTCCTACATGTCACCTTTCTGTTCTCCTCAGACAGAGAGAGGAGTCTGTTTACTGTGTTTGGGTCCAGTGTGAGATCACAGGCATCTGATGGATGAAACCAGACACAATATTAGAAATCATCATCATTCACATTAGAATGTTAACTCACTTTTCACTAATTCATTTAATGTAGATGTTTCTAGGTATCAAAAGGAGAAGTTAAGGTAACTTGAGACTTGTTGAATGATCATATGTTATACTGTATGGTAATATAAAACACACTTATTCACAATAATTACACACACACACCTTCATGCATGCATGAACACACACACACATTTCTAATGTAACACGAACATGCCACACACATACACAGACACACACATTGTCAAAGCAACTCTTTATAAATGTTGGTGTCCCTGATTTCTTCTTCTGTAGAACTACAGCTGATATTTAATATGATCAAGTAAGTAATGATGGTCTTTGACTTTGACTTAACTTGAATTAAGACTTATTCTTAGTCATATTCTTCACAGCAGTAAACACTCACATTTTCTAGGCCCAGGTTTCATTGTGTGCTCTCCACCATGTTCCACACTGTAGCGGTAAGCAGAAGAACAGACAGTCATTGAGGGATACACGTCAACCCACACACACACAACACACACAGTCAGCATATAATTTGTCCAAGTGGTGGTAAGAATGTTTGTCTTAACTAGCCTGATAACTCAAACATGTCTGATATGAACATTGACATAAATCTTCTACATACTTGAGTTTCTCCAGTCTGCAGTGTGGATCCTCCAGTCCAGCAGAGAGCAGTCTGACTCCTGAGTCTCCTGGGTGATTGTAGCTCAGGTCCAGTTCTCTCAGGTGTGAGGGGTTTGACCTCATAGCTGAGACCAGAGAAGCACAGCCTTCCTCTGTGACTAGACAGCCTGACAGTCTGCAAAGAGATCATTGCCATTTCACAAACACACTGTTAACTGACCAGACCATTTAAAAAGCAGTATCAGTCAAAAGATACACAGTGAGGTATCATATTTAGATTGTATTGAGTATTCAGTCCACACCAAACAAAATCAAATCAAAATCAAATCCAACTTTATTTGTCACATGCGCCGAATACAACAAGTGTAGACCTTGCCGTGAAATGCTTAATTACAAGCCATTAACCAACAGTGCAGTTCAAGAAGAGTTAAGAAAATATTTACCAAGTAGACTATAAAAAAAAACTAAATAAAAAATGATTAAAGGTCTATGTAATGGTCAGGTGGCCATTTGATGAATTGTTCAGCAGTCTTATGGCTTGGGGGTAGAAGCTGTTAAGGAGCCTTTTGGTCCTAGACTTGACGCTACGGTACCACTTGCCGTGCGATAGCAGAGAAAACAGTCTATGACGAGGGTGACTGGAGTCTCTGACAATTTTATGGGCTTTCCTCTGACACCGCCTATTATATAGGTCCTGGGTGGCAGGAAGCTTGGCCCCAGTGATGTACTGGGCCGTACACTCTACCCTCTGTAGAGCCTTGTGGTCAGATGCCGAGCAGTTGCCATAGCAGGCGGTAATGCAACCGGTAAGGATGCTCTCGATGGTGCAGCTGTAGATCTTTTTGAGGATCGGGGGACCCATGCCAAATCTTTTCAGTCTCCTGAGGGGGAAAAGGTTTTGTTGTGCCCTCTTCATGACTGTCTTGGTGTGTTTGGACCATGAGTTCGTTGTTGATGTGGACACCATGGAACTTGAAACTCTCAACCCGCTCCACTACAGCCCCGTTGATGTTAACCCATCCTTGACTTCGGCGATGTCATTTACAAAATAGCCTCCAACACTCTACTCATCAAACTGGAAGTAGTCTATCACAGTGCCATCCGTTTTGTCACCACAGCCCCATATACTACCCACCACTGCGACCTGTATGCTCTCGTTGGCTGGCTCTCACTACATATTCGTTGCCAAACCCACTGGTCACCATAGCAACACCCACCCATAGCACACACTCCAGCAGGTATATTTCACTGGTCATCCCCAAAGCCAACACCTCCTTTGGCCGCCTTTCCTTCCAGTTCTCTGCTGCCAATGACTGGAACGAATTGCAAAAATCACTGAAGCTGGAGTCTTATATCTCCCTCTCTAACTTTAAGCATCACCTGTCAGAGCAGCTCACAGATCACTGTACCTGTACATAGCCAATCTATAAATAGCACACCCGACTACCTCATCCCCATATTTTTAGTTCCCCTCTTGCTCTTTTGCACCCCAGTATCTCTACTTGCACATTCATCATCTGCACATCTATCACTCCAGTGTTAATGCTAAATTGTAATTATTTCACCTCTATGGCCTATTTATTGCCTTACCTCCCTACTCTTCTACATTTGCAGACACTGTACATAGATTATTCTATTGTGTTATTGACTGTACGTTTGTTTATGTGTAACTCTGTGTTGTTGTTTGTGTCACACTGCTTTGCTTTATCTTGGCCAGGTCGCAGTTGTAAATGAGAACTTGTTCTCAACCAGCCTACCTGGTTAAATAAAGGTGAAATAAAAAAATATATAAAAAAATAAAAATAATGGGGGCCTCTTCGGCCCTCCTTTTCCTGAAGTCCAAGATCAGCTCCTTTGTCTTGCCCACATTGAGGGAGAGGTTGTTGACCTGGCACCACACTGCCAGTTTTCTGACCTCCTCCCTATGGGCTGTCTCATCATTGTCTATGATCAGGCCTACTACTTATGTGTCGTCAGCAAACTTAATGATGGTGTTGGAATCGTGTTTGGCCACGCAGTCGTGGGTGACCAAGTACACACCCCCGAGGGGCCCCAGTGTTGAGGATCAGCATGGCAGACGTGTTGTTGCCTACCCATACCCCCCGGGGGCGGCTCGTCAGGACGTCCAGGATCCAGTGGCAGAGGGAGGTATTTAGTCCCGGGGTCCTTAGCTTGGTGATGAGCATCATGGGCACTATGGTGTTGAACGCTGAGCTGTAGTCAATGAACAGCATTCTCACATAGGTGTTCCTTTTGTCCAGGTGGGAAAGGGCAGTGTGGAGCACAATTGAGATTCTGTCATCTGTGGATCTGTTGAGGTTGCATGCAAATTGGAGTGGGTCTAGGCTATCCGGGAGGATGCTGTTGATGTGAAACTTGACCAGCCTTTGAAAGCACTTCATGGCTACCGACGTGAGTGCTACGGGTCGGTAAACATTTTAGGCAGGTTACCTACGCTTCCTTGGGCACAAGCTATGATGGTCTGCTTAAAACATGTAGGCATTACAGACTCAGTCAGGGAGAGGTTGAACATGTCAGTGAAGACACTTGCCAGTTGGTCTCCACATGCTTTGAATACACGTCCTTTTAATCCATCTGGTCCGTGGCTTTGTGAATGTTTAAAGGTCTTGCTCACATCGGCAACTGAGAGCGTTATCACACAGTCATCCAGAACAGCTGGTGCTCTCGTGCATGCTCCAGTGTTGCTTGCCTCGAAGCGAACATAAAAGGTATTTAGCTCGTCTGGTAGGCTTGCGTCACTGGGCAGCTCACTGGGCAACCCCCTTTGTAGTCCGTAATAGTTTTCAAGCCCTGCCACATGACGAGGGTCAGAGCCAGTGTAGTAGGATTCAATCTTAATCCTGTTGTCACACCCTGACCTTAGAAATCCTTTATTCTCTATTTTGGTTAGGTCGGGGTGTGACTATGGTGGGCATTCTAGTTTCTTTATTTCTAGGTTGGCTTGGTATGGTTCCCAATCAGAGGCAGCTGTCTATCGTTGTCTCTGATTTGGGATCATATTTAGGCAGCTTTTTCCCACCTGTTTGTTGTGGGATCTTGTTTTTGTATTGTGTGCCTCCAGTGCGCCTCCACGGCCCAGTACGTCTTGTGCCGGTTCTACGCACTGTGTCTCCAGTGCGCCTCCACAGCCCAGTGCGTCCTGTGCTAGCCCCCCGCACTTGCCGTGCGAAGGTTGTCATCTGTCCAGGACACATTGTGCCAGCTCTACGCTCCAGACCTCCAGCGACGGTCTGCAGTCCGGAGCCTCCAGCAACGGTCTGCAGTCCGGAGCCTCCAGCGACGGTTCCTAGTCCGGAGCCTCCAGCGAAGGTTCCCAGTCCGGAGCTACCAGCGACGGTTCCCAGTCTGGAGCCTCCTGCGAGGATTCCCAGTCCGGAGTCCCCGGCGACAATCCACGGTCCGGAGTCCCCGGCGACGATCCACGGTCCAGAGCTTCTGGCGACGATCCACGGTCCGGTTCCTCTGGCGACGATCCACGGTCCGGTTCCTCCGGCGACGATCCATGGGTAAAAATTTGGTAAAACTGATTTAATTTTGCCTGCATTAAAGTCCCCGGCCACTAGGAGCGCAGCTTCTGGATGAACATGTTCTTGTTTGCTTACGGCCTTATAGAGTTGGTTGAGTGCGGTCTTAGTGCCAGCATTGGTCTGTGGTGGTAAGTAGATGGCTATGAATAATATAGATGACAACTTGGTAGATAGTGTGGTCTACAGCTTATCATAAGGTACTCTACTTCAGGTGAGCAATACCTCGAGACTTCTTTAATATTAGACATTACGCACCAGTTGTTATTGACGAAAAGACACACACCCCCACCCCTTGTCTTACCAGACGTAGCTTCTCCATTCTGCCGGTGCATTAAAAATCCCACCAGCTCGATATTATCCGTGTCGTCGTTCACCCACGACTCGGTGAAACATGAGATATTACAGTTCTTAATGTCCCGTTGGTAGGATAATCGTAATCGTAGGTCATCAATTTTATTTTCCAATGATTGCATGTTAGCAAGTAGAATGGATGGCAGTGGGAGTTTAATTGCTCGCCTACGGATTCTCAGAAGGCAGCTCAATCTGCGTTCTCTTTTCCTCCGTCTTTTCTTCATGCAAATTACGGGGATTTGGGCCTGTTCCCGAGAGAGCAGTATATCCTACTCGTTAAAGGAAAAAGCATCCTCCAGTTCGTGGTGAGTAATCACAGTTCTGATGTCCAGAAGTTATTTTCGGTCATAAGAGACGGTAGCAGCAACATTATGTACAAAATAAGTTTAAAAAAATATGTTACAAACAACGCAAAAAACAAATATAATAACACAATTGATTAGGAAGTAAGACGTCAGCCATCTTCTTCGGCGCCATCTTTTGACAGTGAAGCTAACATTTAAATGTGGTTCTATACTATATCATTTTCAATTTGAGATCAAATGTTTCATATAAGGTAACAGTATATAATGTCACCTTTTATTTGAGGGTATTTTCATACATATCCGTTTCACCATTTAGAAAAATAAACACACTTTATGTATCTAGTCCCCCTATTTGAACAAGTCAAAGTATTCTGACCAATTCACTTATTGTGTATTAAAGTTGTCAAAAGTTTAGTAATTGGTCCCATATTTTTTTAATGTAATGAATACATCAAGCTTGTGACTTCCATGATTAAAGAAAAATCAATAATGAATCACTAATATTAAAGAGTGAGAGAGTTACAGAAGCTACAACAAAACATACTAACCTCTCACCATTAACCTCAAATAAAAGGTGGCATTCTGTACTGTAGCCTAATATGAAACATTTTATCTCAAATCCAAAATGCTGGAGCATAGTGCCAAATTATACTGTAAGATTCACTGTCAAAACACATATGGTGTGGACTATGTGTGCTTGGTAAACACATGTGGATCTGGTGAACAGTTATCACTTGTTGACCAACTACAGGAATACTGACCTCAGAGTCTCCAGTTTACAGTGGGGATTCCCCAGTCCATCAGAAAGCAGCTTCACTCCTGAATCCTTCAGGTCATTGTTACTCAGATCCAGCTCTCTGAGGTGTGAGGGGTTTGACCTCAGAGCTGAGACCAGAGAATCACAGCCTTTGTTCGTGACTCCACAGCCTGACAGCCTGATAAAAGATATCATCATCATTTCTCAAACTCACTGTTAATTTAACACCAGCAGTGTAGAAGGACAATGGCAGATGCAATTGGTTCATTCTCTCAAACAACATATAGATTCATCTTCTGTCTCCTAGAATTGTAAGGTCCTATTGTTATACTGTGAACAGCAATGCACTGATTCAATATGTTATGCAATAATATATATCTTTCTCTAAACTGAATATTTCTTCCTGATGATTAGTACTTAAATGTTGTTTTATGTACTTACAGAGCAGCTCTGGAGGCTTTGACCACGGGCAGCAGCCTCAGAAGACCTTCCTCTGATCTGGAGTATTTCTTCAGGTCAAACACATCCAGCTCCTTTTCTGAAGTCAGCAACACAAAGACCAGAGCTGACCACTGTGCAGGTGAGAGTTCTTCACTGGAGACACTTCCTGATCTCAGGTAGCTTTGGATCTCCTCCACTAGAGAATGGTCATTCAGTTCATTCAGACAGTGGAACAGATTGATGCACTTCTCTGGAGAGGGATTCTCCCTGATCTTCTCCTTGATATACTTGACTGTTTCTTCATGACTCTGTGAGCTGCTTCTTGTCTTTGTCAGAAGACCTCGTAAGTGCTTCTGATTGGACTCCAGTGAGAGGCCCAGAAGGAAGCGGAGGAAAAGGTCCAGGTTTCCCATCTCACTTTGTAAGGCTTTATCCACAGCACTCTTGTAGACAGTGACTTTACTTTTGATCCTCACATAAAAGTTCATGAACGTTGATTGTGGTTTGGCCATTAGATTCTCATTGTTGTTGATGAATGAGAGGAACACATATACAGCAGCCAGAAACTCCTGAATGCTCAGATGCACGAAGCAGTACACCTTGTCCTGGTACAGCCCACATTCCTCTTTAAAGATCTGTGTGCACAATCCTGAGTACACGGAGGCTTCATTTACATCAATTCCAGCCTCTTTCAGGTCTTCTTCATAGAAAATCAGATTGCCTTTCACAAGCTGTTGAAAAGCCAGTTTTCCCAGTGACAGAATGCTCTCTTTATTCCAGTGTGGACCTGTCTTTTCTTTCCCAAGATACTTTTCATTCTTCTGTTCGGTATGAAACACCACAAGGTGAATGTACATCTCAGTCAGAGTCTTGGGCATCTCTTCTTTCTTATGTTTCAGCATGGGTTCAAGGACTATTGCAGAAATCCAACAGAAGACTGGAATGTGGCACATGATGTGGAGGCTCCTTGATGTCTTTATGTGTGAGATGATTCTGCTGGCCAGGTCCTCATCACTGAATCTCTTCCTGAAATACTCCTCCTTCTGTGGGTCATTGAACCCTCGTACCTCTGTCACCTGGTCAACACACCCTGAAGGGATCTTATTGGCTGCTGCAGGTCGGGTAGTTATCCAAAGGAGAGCAGAGGGAAGCAGATTTCCCTTGATGAGATTTGTCAGCAGAACATCCACTGAGGTTGACTCTGTGACGTCACAACAGATCTTGTTCTTCTGGAAGTCGAGGGGCAGTCGGCACTCATCCAGACCATCAAAGATGAACAGAACTTTGTACTTGTCATAGTTGGAGATCCTTGAATCTTTGGTTTCCATTGAGAAGTGATTGAGAAGTTCAATCAAAGTGTGTTTTTTCTCTTTCATCAAATTCAGCTCCCGAAAAGGGAATGAAAATACAAATTGAACATCCTGATTTGCTTTTCCTTCAGCCCAGTCCAGAATGAACTTCTGCACAGAGACTGTTTTTCCAATGCCAGCGACTCCCTTTGTCAGCACAGTTCTGATACGTTTGTCTTGTCCAGTTAAGGGTTTGAAGATGTCGTTACATTTGATTGGCGTCTCTGGTCTTCCTTGTTTCCTGGTTGTTGTCTCAATCTGTCTCAGCTCATGTTCATTATTGACCTCTCCTGTTCCACCCTCTGTGATGTAGAGCTCTGTGTAGATCTTATTGAGAAGTGTTGGGTTTCCTTGTTTAGCGATCCCCTCAAATACACATTGAAACTTCTTCTTTAGATTAGATTTGAGTTCACGTTGGCAAATCACAGCAAGCTCATCTGAATGAAGAAACAACACAAAGGATATTAATATTATTTAGTCTGATTTAATGCCTACAGTATTGTTAGACTGTGCTATAATGTTTAAATTGTAATAATGTATTATCTAACTGTAACTTCCTGTATAAATGTGTAAATGTTTTCATAATGAAGTGTGACTGATTCATATCATTATTGGTATTATTGATGGTATTATTAATTCACTCTTGTCTAAATATTAATCACCACAACACATCCCTGCTGGTACTGTACTTGATGAGGTCACTTGGTGTTGTGTTAAGTCTGGTACAATGAGTTCACGTTGGCAAATCACAGCAAGCTCATCTGAATGAAGAAACAACACAAAGGATATTAATATTATTTAGTCTGATTTAATGCCTACAGTATTGTTAGACTGTGCTATAATGTTTAAATTGTAATAATGTATTATCTAACTGTAACTTCCTGTATAAATGTGTAAATGTTTTCATAATGAATTACACACTGGTGTGACTGATTCATATCATTATTGGTATTATTGATGGTATTATTAATTCACTCTCTGTCTAAATGAATCACCACAACACATCCCTGCTGGTACTGTACTTGATGAGGTCACTTGGTGTTGTGTTAAGTCTGGTACAATATCATTGAGTTACACAGCTACTTTATCTGTACTTTAGCTACAGCTTTGAAATGTTTGTCATAAAACAACATTCAACATGAGGCAGACAGCTCTTACTTTTCTCCAGTGTGTCAGCAAGCTCCTTCTGGTTCATTTTCCTCAGGATGTGCAGTGTGATCTTCAGAGCCCCCTCTCTGGCACTGCTCTCCTGCTTCTCATCTTCAGCATCCACCACTTCCTCATCCTGCTTCTGACTCTCAAAGCCTTGTGGGAGTTCTGGACTCAGAATCCTCTTGAACATCTTCAGCTCGTTCTTCACAAATGTCATAATATTCTCTTCAAGCATCTGAAATAAATAAAGTAAATAAGTTAAGCAAGGGAAGAAATTGTTTCTCATTAACACATTAATGAATAATTGACAGATCAACTTTTTCTTCAGGTAAATGAAGACAAATGTA
The DNA here is from genome assembly GCF_016432855.1 of Salvelinus namaycush. NCBI lineage: Eukaryota > Metazoa > Chordata > Actinopteri > Salmoniformes > Salmonidae > Salvelinus > Salvelinus namaycush. The sequence goes on from NW_024060230.1 coordinate 365,422, forward strand.
CATAACAGGACCACATACACTGAATATGGAGGCCAGGTCTGTTTGACTCTGGGAAGACTGACCACTGACAATCTCTGACTCTGATCTCTCCTGTTGGTTTCTGTGGACAAAACATCCAAGGAGTGCGCACACACACACACACACACACACACACACACACACACACACACACACACACACACACACACACACACACACACACACACACACACACACACAGAATGTTGTGGTTGTTTAATATTGTTTTAGGACTATGAAAATGGAAAAAAGGATTCACCTATGGATTATTAAAACAACAAAAATAAATACAAAAATGGGAGAGTAGAAATGACTAGAGACAGTGTTGTTTAACTCACTGACCATGACCCATGAGTTCCTCTTACCTTTGTCCAGTAGAAAAGTCTCCCTCTCTAAACATTATAGGTATACCCATAGACCGGTCACTCTTCATGGACACACAGCTGGGTACAGGGGAGGCTGGTCTCTCCTGCTTGATTGGGCTTCAACACAACAGAGACAAACATTACATCTCTCATCTACTCTGAGCTCAGATGGGGAAACATAAGAGTTTCATTCCAAAACGCTATATATCCATTTTCAGAAATGTTGGTAAATTTGCTTTGATAGTTTAAACTACACTTTGAACAACAGTGTCTTGACGAGAGAGCACATGTTCTATGTCATGTGAAATTGTGCATCATTAGCTCATTGTCATGGATTTATCCAAATAAATGTCACTAGAAAACAGCTTAAACAAATGGAAATGCAGCTACTTTGCTGTTATTCTGGCTGCACTCTTTGACGTGACTGTAAGTCATCTGTAGTTGGCTAGCTAGCAAGGGATAAGAATATTGCCACCCGGCCCGTCAGGAAGTCCAGGATCCAGTTGCAGAGGGAGGTGTTTAGTCCCAGGGTCCTTATCTTAGTGATGAGCTTTGAGGGCACTATGGTGTTGAACGCTGAGCTGTAGTCAATGAACAGCATTCTCACATAGGTGTTGCTTTTGTCCAGGTGGGAAAGGGCAGTGTGGAGTGCAATAGAGATTGCATCATCTGTGGATCTGTTGGGGCGGTATGCAAATTGGAGTAGGTCTAGGGTTTCTGGGATAATGGTGTTGATGTGAACCATGACCAGCCTTTCAAAGCATTTCATGGCTACAGACGTGAGTGCTACGGGTCGGTAGTCATTTAGGCAGGTTACCTTAGTGTTCTTGGGCACAGGGACTATGGTGGTCTGCTTGAAACATGTTGGTATTACAGACTCAGACAGGGAGAGGTTGAACATTTCAGTGAAGACACTTGCCAGTTGGTCAGCGCATGCTTGGAGTACATGTCCTGGTAATCCGTCCGGCCCAGAGGCCTTGTAAATGTTGACCTGTTTAAAGGTCTTACTCACATCGGATGCAGTGAGCAATATCACAGTCATCCGGAACAGCTGATGCTCCCATGCATGTTTCAGTGTTATTTGCCTCGAAGCGAGCATAGAAGTGATTTAGCTCATCTGGTAGGCTCGTGTCACTGGGCAGCTCTCGGCTGTGCTTCCCTTTGTAGTTTTCCTTTGCATTCGGCAAATGTTGTGTGCTCTTCAAGTCACACACACACACACACACACACACACACACACACACACACACACACACACACACACACACACACACACACACACACACACACACATGGAGGGAATGTTGCGGTTGTTTAATATTGTTTTAGGACTATGGAAATGGGAAAAAGGATTAGCCTATGGATTATGAAAACAACAAAAATAAATTGAAAAATGGGAGAGGAGAAATGACTAGAGACAGTGTTGTTTAACTCACTGACCATGACCCATGAGTTCTTCTTACCTTTGATCAGTAGAAAAGTCTCCCTCTCTAAACTTTATAGGTATACCCATAGACCGGTCACTCTTCATGTACACACAGCTGGGCACAGGGGAGTCTGGTCTCTCCTGCTTGATTGGGCTTCAACACAACAGAGACAAACATTACATCTCTCATCTACTCTGAGCTCAGATGGGTGAACATAAGAAGAGTTTCATTCCAAAACGCTATATATCCGTTTTCAGAAATGTTGGTAAATTTGCTTTGATAGTTTAAACTACACTTTGAACAACAGTGTCTTGACGAGAGAGCACATGTTCTATGTCATGTGAAATTGTGCATCATTAGCTCATTGTCATGGATTTATCCAAATAAATGTCACTAGAAAACAGCTTAAACAAATGGAAATGCAGCTACTTTGCTGTTATTCTGGCTGCACTCTTTGACGTGACTGTAAGTTATCTGTAGTTGGCTAGCTAGCAAGGGATAAGAACATTGCCACCCGGTTTGGCAATGGATCATTTAGATCTAATGACTGGGTCTCATCCATAGATACAGAACAAAAAGACTTAACTACTGGGTCGCGTCTCTGGCAACCGAACCGATAGAAAGTAATCATGAGCAATCATTTCTGATGAAAACAAATGTGATTGGGATATAGCATTTTGGAAATAAACTCTTCATATGAACAATCTTGTCATCTCACCTTTTAGCTGTGGTGTCATGTTCCCCAGAGAGACTCATTTTAGAGGCAGGGCCCCCCTCCTCTCTCTCCCCAGAGAGACTCATTTTAGAACACAGACAACTAAACAGAGATCCAGCATGTTGGTTGTGGTTAACATAGTGACAACTAATTCTTGAATGTCAATTGTTCTCTTTTATTCATTATCTCTCAGAAATAAAAACATTTACTAAAAGACACATCGAAACAGTCAGGTGATTTAATGCAATCACATGATTATGTAGTTGTGACATCTCTTCTCCATGGTAACTGTCAATAATGCTACTAATAATAAGTCACTGTTTGTTAAGGCCGTTATAGACAGTGCAGCAACACAAGGCCATGTCTCACACTTATTTATATTCACTAAAAGTAGGCTATTATCTTATCAATCTGTTCTTTTCTAAACAAATCTGAAAATGTAGACTGAAGGGCTAAAATGGGAATGATTGATCTGAGGGGGAAATCATTTATACATTCAGAAAGATTTTTGCAACAAGTAAGATATTTTATATTATGTAATGTAGGCTAGGTTAAAATGTACAGTTGAAGTCGGAAGTTTACATACACCTTAGCCAAATACATTTAAATTCAATTTTTCACAATTCCTGACATTTAATCCTAGTAAGAATTCCCTGTCTTAGGTCAGTTAGGATCACCACATTACTTTAAGAATGTGAAATGTCAGAATAATAGTATAGAGAATGATTTATTTCAGCTTTTATTTCTTTCATCATATTCCCAGTGGGTCAGAAGTTTACATACACTCAATTAGTATTTGGTAGCATTGCTTTAAATTGCTTAACTTGGGTCAAACGTTTCGGGTAGCCTTCCACAAGCTTCCCAAAATAAGTTGGGTGAATGTTGGCCCATTCCTCCCGACAGAGCTGGTGTAACTGAATCAGGTTTGTAGGCCTCCTGGCTCGCACACACTTTTTCAGTTCTGCCCACACATTTTCTATAGGGTTGAGGTCAGGGCTTTGTGATGACCACTCCAATACCTTGACTTTGTTGTCCTTAAGCCATTTTGACACAACTTTGGAAGTATGCTTGGGGTCATTGTCCATTTAGAAGACCCATTTGCGACCAAGCTTTAACTTCCTGACTGATGTCTTGAGATGTTGCTTCAGTATATCCACATAATTTTCCTGCCTCATGATGCCATCTATTTTGTGAAGTGCACCAGTCCCTCCTGCAGCAAAGCACCCCCACAACATGATGCTACTACCCCCGTGCTTCATGGTTGGGATGGTGTCCTTTGGCTTGCAAGCATTCCCCTTTTTCCTCCAAACATAACGATGGTCATTATGGCCAAACAGTTCTATTTTTGGTTTCGTCAGACCAGAGGACATTTCTCCAAAAAGTACAATCTTTGTCCCCATGTGCAGTTGCAAACCGTAGTCTGGCTTTTTTATGGCGGTTTTGGAGCAGTAGCTTCTTCCTTGCTGAGCGGCCTTTCAGGTTATGTCGATATAGGGCTCGTTTTACTGTGGATATATATACTTATGTACCTGTTTCCTCCAGCATCTTCACAAGGTCCTTTGCTGTTGTTCTGGAATTGATTTTCACGTTTTGCAACAAAGTACATGTATCTCTAGGAGACAGAACGCATCTCCTTCCTGAGTGATATGACAGCCGGCTGCGTGGTCCCATGGTATTTATACTTGCGTACTATTGTTTGTACAGATGACGTGGTACCTTCAGGCGTTTGGAAATTGCTCCCAAGGATGAACCAGACTAGTGGAGGTCTACAATTTTTTTTCTGAAGTCTTAGCTGATTTCTTTTGATTTTCCCATGATGTCAAGCAAAGAGGCACTGAGTTTGAAGGTAGGCCTTGAAATACATCCACAGGTACACCCCCAATTGACTCAAATGAGGTTAATTAGCCTATCAGAAGCTTCTAAAGCCATGACATCAATTCCTGAATTTTCCAAGCAGTTTAAAGGCACAGTCAACTTAGTGTATGTAAACTTCTGACCCATTGAAATTGTGATACAGTGAATTATTAGTGAAATAATCTGTCTGTAAACAATTGTTGGAAAAATTATTTGTGTCATGCACAAAGTAGATGTCCTAACCGACTTGCCAAAGCTACGGTTTATTATTTATTAACAAGAAATTTGTGGAGTGGTTGAAAAACGAGTTTTAATGGCTCCAACCTGTGTAAGTGTATGTAAAGTGTATGTAAACTTCCGACTTCAACTGTATAATAGTGGTTTGTTAGTGCTAGTTCATATAACAACATAGGCCTACCAGTGTCAGGACAGAGCAGGTAGCCTAGACCTGATATTTTTCACATTTCCAACGAGACCATGAGGTTGGTCAGCATGAGAAGTGATCATATATCAAACCTACTCTGACTATTGAAAGTCTGACAACGACCTAACTTTATAATATAATAGTTCTATGTAGCCTAGACTTACCAGTCTGCTCATCTTTCCTTCAAATCAACACATTTATCCAACTTCTAATGTTGCAGAGATATATGTCCCACAGTTTCAACAGCCATTTTGTAAGTGTGTTGGGTCACAAACTTACTTTTAATTTCATATGAGGAAACTGGTGCGGCCGTCTGTTTTCTTCCGGATGAAGTAGCCTCTCATAGGGAACTCATTCAACCAGCCTGAACAACAGTAAATAAAATGTCAGATGAAGTAGCCTCTCATAGGGAACTCATTCAACCAGCCTGAACAACAGTAAATAAAATGTAAAATGAAGTAGCCTCTCATAGGGAACTCATTCAACCAGCCTGAACAACAGTAAATAAAATGTAAAATGAAGTAGCCTCTCATAGGGAACTCATTCAACCAGCCTGAACAACAGTAAATCAAATGTAAAATGAAGTAGCCTCTCATAGGGAACTCATTCAACCAGCCTGAACAACAGTAAATAAAATGTAAAATGAAGTAGCCTCTCATAGGGAACTCATTCCACCAGCATGAACAACAGTAAATAAAATGTAAAATGAAGTAGCCTCTCATAGGGAACTCATTCAACCAGCCTGAACAACAGTAAATAAAATGTCAGATGAAGTAGCCTCTCATAGGGAACTCATTCCACCAGCCTGAACAACAGTAAATAAAATGTAAAATGAAGTAGCCTCTCATAGGGAACTCATTCCACCAGCCTGAACAACAGTAAATAAAATATATCAAATGAAGTAGCCTCTCATAGGGAACTCATTCAACCAGCCTGAACAACAGTAAATAAAATGTCAGATGAAGTAGCCTCTCATAGGGAACTCATTCAACCAGCCTGAACAACAGTAAATAAAATGTCAGATGAAGTAGCCTCTCATAGGGAACTCATTCAACCAGCCTGAACAACAGTAAATAAAATGTCAGATGAAGTAGCCTCTCATAGGGAACTCATTCAACCAGCCTGAACAACAGTAAATAAAATGTCAGATGAAGTAGCCTCTCATAGGGAACTCATTCAACCAGCCTGAACAACATTAAATAAAATGTAAAATGAAGTAGCCTCTCATAGGGAACTCATTCAACCAGCCTGAACAACAGTAAATAAAATGTAAAATGAAGTAGCCTCTCATAGGGAACTCATTCCACCAGCATGAACAACAGTAAATAAAATGTCAGATGAAGTAGCCTCTCATAGGGAACTCATTCCACCAGCCTGAACAACAGTAAATAAAATATATCAAATGAAGTAGCCTCTCATAGGGAACTCATTCAACCAGCCTGAACAACAGTAAATAAAATGTCAGATGAAGTAGCCTCTCATAGGGAACTCATTCAACCAGCCTGAACAACAGTAAATAAAATGTCAGATGAAGTAGCCTCTCATAGGGAACTCATTTAACCAGCCTGAACAACAGTAAATAAAATGTCAGATGAAGTAGCCTCTCATAGGGAACTCATTCAACCAGCCTGAACAACAGTAAATAAAATGTCAGATGAAGTAGCCTCTCATAGGGAACTCATTCAACCAGCCTGAACAACAGTAAATAAAATGTAAAATGAAGTAGCCTCTCATAGGGAACTCATTCAACCAGTCTGAACAACAGTAAATAAAATGTCAGATGAAGTAGCCTCTCACAGGGAACTCATTCAACCAGCCTGAACAACAGTAAATAAAATGTCAGATGAAGTAGCCTCTCATAGGGAACTCATTCAACCAGCCTGAACAACAGTAAATAAAATGTCAGATGAAGTAGCCTCTCATAGGGAACTCATTCAACCAGCCTGAACAACAGTAAATAAAATGTCAGATGAAGTAGCCTCTCATAGGGAACTCATTCAACCAGCCTGAACAACAGTAAATAAAATGTCAGATGAAGTAGCCTCTCATAGGGAACTCATTCAACCAGCCTGAACAACAGTAAATAAAATGTCAGATGAAGTAGCCTCTCATAGGGAACTCATTCAACCAGCCTAAACAACAGTAAATAAAATGTCAGATGAAGTAGCCTCTCATAGGGAACTCATTCAACCAGTCTGAACAACAGTAAATAAAAATGTCAGATGAAGTAGCCTCTCATAGGGAACTCATTCAACCAGTCTGAACAACAGTAAATAAAAATGTCAGATGAAGTAGCCTCTCATAGGGAACTCATTCAACCAGCCTGAACAACAGTAAATAAAATGTCAGATGAAGTAGCCTCTCATAGGGAACTCATTCAACCAGCCTGAACAACAGTAAATACAATGTCAGATGAAGTAGCCTCTCATAGGGAACTCATTCAACCAGCCTAAACAACAGTAAATAAAATGTCAGATGAAGTAGCCTCTCATAGGGAACTCATTCAACCAGCCTGAACAACAGTAAATAAAATGTCAGATGAGGTAGCCTCTCATAGGGAACTCATTCAACCAGCCTGAACAACAGTAAATAAAATGTCAGATGAAGTAGCCTCTCATAGGGAACTCATTCAACCAGCCTAAACAACAGTAAATAAAATGTCAGATGAAGTAGCCTCTCATAGGGAACTCATTCAACCAGCCTGAACAACAGTAAATAAAATGTCAGATGAAGTAGCCTCTCATAGGGAACTCATTCAACCAGCCTGAACAACAGTAAATAAAATGTCAGATGAAGTAGCCTCTCATAGGAAACTCATTCAACCAGCCTGAACAACAGTAAATAAAATGTCAGATGAAGTAGCCTCTCATAGGGAACTCATTCAACCAGCCTGAACAACAGTAAATAAAATGTCAGATGAAGTAGCCTCTCATAGGGAACTCATTCAACCAGCCTGAACAACAGTAAATAAAATGTCAGATGAAGTAGCCTCTCATAGGGAACTCATTCAACCAGCCTGAACAACAGTAAATAAAATGTAAAATGAAGTAGCCTCTCATAGGGAACTCATTCAACCAGCCTGAACAACAGTAAATAAAATGTAAAATGAAGTAGCCTCTCATAGGGAACTCATTCAACCAGCCTGAACAACAGTAAATAAAATGTCAGATGAAGTAGCCTCTCATAGGGAACTCATTCAACCAGCCTGAACAACAGTAAATAAAATGTCAGATGAAGTAGCCTCTCATAGGGAACTCATTCAACCAGCCTGAACAACAGTAAATAAAATGTCAGATGAAGTAGCCTCTCATAGGGAACTCATTCAACCAGCCTGAACAACAGTAAATAAAATGTCAGATGAAGTAGCCTCTCATAGGGAACTCATTCAACCAGCCTGAACAACAGTAAATAAAATGTAAAATGAAGTAGCCTCTCATAGGGAACTCATTCAACCAGTCTGAACAACAGTAAATAAAATGTCAGATGAAGTAGCCTCTCACAGGGAACTCATTCAACCAGCCTGAACAACAGTAAATAAAATGTCAGATGAAGTAGCCTCTCATAGGGAACTCATTCAACCAGCCTGAACAACAGTAAATAAAATGTCAGATGAAGTAGCCTCTCATAGGGAACTCATTCAACCAGCCTGAACAACAGTAAATAAAATGTCAGATGAAGTAGCCTCTCATAGGGAACTCATTCAACCAGCCTGAACAACAGTAAATAAAATGTCAGATGAAGTAGCCTCTCATAGGGAACTCATTCAACCAGCCTGAACAACAGTAAATAAAATGTCAGATGAAGTAGCCTCTCATAGGGAACTCATTCAACCAGCCTAAACAACAGTAAATACAATGTCAGATGAAGTAGCCTCTCATAGGGAACTCATTCAACCAGTCTGAACAACAGTAAATAAAAATGTCAGATGAAGTAGCCTCTCATAGGGAACTCATTCAACCAGTCTGAACAACAGTAAATAAAAATGTCAGATGAAGTAGCCTCTCATAGGGAACTCATTCCACCAGCCTGAACAACAGTAAATAAAATGTCAGATGAAGTAGCCTCTCATAGGGAACTCATTCAACCAGCCTGAACAACAGTAAATAAAATGTCAGATGAAGTAGCCTCTCATAGGGAACTCATTCAACCAGCCTAAACAACAGTAAATAAAATGTCAGATGAAGTAGCCTCTCATAGGGAACTCATTCAACCAGCCTGAACAACAGTAAATAAAATGTCAGATGAGGTAGCCTCTCATAGGGAACTCATTCAACCAGCCTGAACAACAGTAAATAAAATGTCAGATGAAGTAGCCTCTCATAGGGAACTCATTCAACCAGCCTAAACAACAGTAAATAAAATGTCAGATGAAGTAGCCTCTCATAGGGAACTCATTCAACCAGCCTGAACAACAGTAAATAAAATGTCAGATGAAGTAGCCTCTCATAGGGAACTCATTCAACCAGCCTGAACAACAGTAAATAAAATGTCAGATGAAGTAGCCTCTCATAGGAAACTCATTCAACCAGCCTGAACAACAGTAAATAAAATGTCAGATGAAGTAGCCTCTCATAGGGAACTCATTCAACCAGCCTGAACAACAGTAAATAAAATGTCAGATGAAGTAGCCTCTCATAGGGAACTCATTCAACCAGCCTGAACAACAGTAAATAAAATGTCAGATGAAGTAGCCTCTCATAGGGAACTCATTCAACCAGCCTGAACAACAGTAAATAAAATGTAAAATGAAGTAGCCTCTCATAGGGAACTCATTCAACCAGCCTGAACAACAGTAAATAAAATGTCAGATGAAGTAGCCTCTCATAGGGAACTCATTCAACCAGCCTAAACAACAGTAAATAAAATGTCAGATGAAGTAGCCTCTCATAGGGAACTCATTCAACCAGTCTGAACAACAGTAAATAAAAATGTCAGATGAAGTAGCCTCTCATAGGGAACTCATTCAACCAGTCTGAACAACAGTAAATAAAAATGTCAGATGAAGTAGCCTCTCATAGGGAACTCATTCAACCAGCCTGAACAACAGTAAATAAAATGTCAGATGAAGTAGCCTCTCATAGGGAACTCATTCAACCAGCCTGAACAACAGTAAATAAAATGTCAGATGAAGTAGCCTCTCATAGGGAACTCATTCAACCAGCCTGAACAACAGTAAATAAAATGTCAGATGAAGTAGCCTCTCATAGGGAACTCATTCAACCAGCCTGAACAACAGTAAATAAAATGTCAGATGAAGTAGCCTCTCATAGGGAACTCATTCAACCAGCCTGAACAACAGTAAATAAAATGTCAGATGAAGTAGCCTCTCATAGGAAACTCATTCAACCAGCCTGAACAACAGTAAATAAAATGTCAGATGAAGTAGCCTCTCATAGGGAACTCATTCAACCAGCCTGAACAACAGTAAATAAAATGTCAGATGAAGTAGCCTCTCATAGGGAACTCATTCAACCAGCCTGAACAACAGTAAATAAAATGTCAGATGAAGTAGCCTCTCATAGGGAACTCATTCAACCAGCCTGAACAACAGTAAATAAAATGTAAAATGAAGTAGCCTCTCATAGGGAACTCATTCAACCAGCCTGAACAACAGTAAATAAAATGTAAAATGAAGTAGCCTCTCATAGGGAACTCATTCAACCAGCCTGAACAACAGTAAATAAAATGTCAGATGAAGTAGCCTCTCATAGGGAACTCATTCAACCAGCCTGAACAACAGTAAATAAAATGTCAGATGAAGTAGCCTCTCATAGGGAACTCATTCAACCAGCCTGAACAACAGTAAATAAAATGTCAGATGAAGTAGCCTCTCATAGGGAACTCATTCAACCAGCCTGAACAACAGTAAATAAAATGTCAGATGAAGTAGCCTCTCATAGGGAACTCATTCAACCAGCCTGAACAACAGTAAATAAAATGTAAGATGAAGTAGCCTCTCATAGGGAACTCATTCAACCAGTCCTGAACAACAGTAAATAAAATGTCAGATGAAGTAGCCTCTCATAGGGAACTCATTCAACCAGCCTGAACAACAGTAAATAAAATGTCAGATGAAGTAGCCTCTCATAGGGAACTCATTCAACCAGCCTGAACAACAGTAAATAAAATGTCAGATGAAGTAGCCTCTCATAGGGAACTCATTCAACCAGCCTGAACAACAGTAAATAAAATGTCAGATGAAGTAGCCTCTCATAGGGAACTCATTCAACCAGCCTGAACAACAGTAAATAAAATGTCAGATGAAGTAGCCTCTCATAGGGAACTCATTCAACCAGCCTGAACAACAGTAAATAAAATGTCAGATGAAGTAGCCTCTCATAGGGAACTCATTCAACCAGCCTAAACAACAGTAAATACAATGTCAGATGAAGTAGCCTCTCATAGGGAACTCATTCAACCAGTCTGAACAACAGTAAATAAAATGTCAGATGAAGTAGCCTCTCATAGGGAACTCATTCAACCAGTCTGAACAACAGTAAATAAAAATGTCAGATGAAGTAGCCTCTCATAGGGAACTCATTCAACCAGCCTGAACAACAGTAAATAAAATGTCAGATGAAGTAGCCTCTCATAGGGAACTCATTCAACCAGCCTGAACAACAGTAAATACAATGTCAGATGAAGTAGCCTCTCATAGGGAACTCATTCAACCAGCCTAAACAACAGTAAATAAAATGTCAGATGAAGTAGCCTCTCATAGGGAACTCATTCAACCAGCCTGAACAACAGTAAATAAAATGTCAGATGAAGGTAGCCTCTCATAGGGAACTCATTCAACCAGCCTGAACAACAGTAAATAAAATGTCAGATGAAGTAGCCTCTCATAGGGAACTCATTCAACCAGCCTAAACAACAGTAAATAAAATGTCAGATGAAGTAGCCTCTCATAGGGAACTCATTCAACCAGCCTGAACAACAGTAAATAAAATGTCAGATGAAGTAGCCTCTCATAGGGAACTCATTCAACCAGCCTGAACAACAGTAAATAAAATGTCAGATGAAGTAGCCTCTCATAGGAAACTCATTCAACCAGCCTGAACAACAGTAAATAAAATGTCAGATGAAGTAGCCTCTCATAGGGAACTCATTCAACCAGCCTGAACAACAGTAAATAAAATGTCAGATGAAGTAGCCTCTCATAGGGAACTCATTCAACCAGCCTGAACAACAGTAAATAAAATGTCAGATGAAGTAGCCTCTCATAGGGAACTCATTCAACCAGCCTGAACAACAGTAAATAAAATGTAAAATGAAGTAGCCTCTCATAGGGAACTCATTCAACCAGCCTGAACAACAGTAAATAAAATGTCAGATGAAGTAGCCTCTCATAGGGAACTCATTCAACCAGCCTGAAACAACAGTAAATAAAATGTCAGATGAAGTAGCCTCTCATAGGGAACTCATTCAACCAGCCTGAACAACAGTAAATAAAATGTCAGATGAAGTAGCCTCTCATAGGGAACTCATTCAACCAGCCTGAACAACAGTAATAAAAATGTCAGATGAAGTAGCCTCTCATAGGGAACTCATTCAACCAGCCTGAACAACAGTAAATAAATGTCAGATGAAGTAGCCTCTCATAGGGAACTCATTCAACCAGCCTGAACAACAGTAAATAAAATGTCAGATGAAGTAGCCTCTCATAGGGAACTCATTCAACCAGCCTGAACAACAGTAAATAAAATGTCAGATGAAGTAGCCTCTCATAGGGAACTCATTCAACCAGCCTGAACAACAGTAAATAAAATGTCAGATGAAGTAGCCTCTCATAGGGAACTCATTCAACCAGCCTGAACAACAGTAAATAAATGTCAGATGAAGTAGCCTCTCATAGGGAACTCATTCAACCAGCCTGAACAACAGTAAATAAATGTCAGATGAAGTAGCTCTCATAGGGAACTCATTCAACCAGCCTAAACAACAGTAAATAAAATGTCAGATGAAGTAGCCTCTCATAGGGAAACTCATTCAACCAGCCTGAACAACAGTAAATAAAATGTCAGATGAAGTAGCCTCTCATAGGGAACTCATTCAACCAGCCTGAACAACAGTAAATAAAATGTCAGATGAAGTAGCCTCTCATAGGAAACTCATTCAACCAGCCTGAACAACAGTAAATAAAATGTCAGATGAAGTAGCCCTCTCATAGGGAACTCATTCAACCAGCCTGAACACAGTAAATAAAATGTCAGATGAAGTAGCCTCTCATAGGGAACTCATTCAACCAGCCTGAACAACAGTAAATAAAATGTCAGATGAAGTAGCCTCTCATAGGGAACTCATTCAACCAGCCTGAACAACAGTAAATAAAATGTACAGATGAAAGTAGCCTCTCATAGGGAACTCATTCAACCAGCCTGAAACAACAGAAATAAAATGTAAAATGAAGTAGAGCCTCGCATCAATTCTCTATATAGTGAGAGCACCAGCCCCCTGCCCCTCCCCTGCCGGACTGGGCCGTAATCTGAAGAGGGGCTTTGTTTGTCTCTGTGTGCGTTTGTGAAGTCTGTCTGTGTGTTGAACTGCTGGCTAGCCTGGCCTGTGCTGTGCTGGGGTGATCCATGCTTAGAGGGGGACTTCATAGGGCGAGCAGCTCAGACTTCAGGGCCCCAGCTAGCGCTCTCTCTCTCTCTCTCTCTCTCTCTCTCTGTCTCTCTGTCTCTCTCTCTCTCTCTCGCGCTCTCTCTCTCTCTCTCTCTCTGTCTGTCTCTGTCTCTCTGTCTCTCTCTGGAGAGGGGCCAATATGAGCTCATCCATGACGACCAGCCAGCCAGCCGCTTGCTCAGTCACAGGGGTGTCATTCCACTCGACCTTGTTGAACCCTGGCACTCGCTAATGTTTACCATGTTACAGTGTGTGTGTGCGTACATGCGTGCTCAACAGTGCTTTCCCTCTTTGTTTTTAGACCGGGTCACATTGTGTGACACCCCCCAATGCCCGCAGCCCAACGGTCTGACCACTGACAGCCTGGCCTGCCGCCTCCACGGCGCCTGTAGACAGAGAGAGAGAGAGCAGACGGGCCGAGGCTGAGGCCTACTGTTTCCTATGAGTAGGCTAGTTTGCTCTGACGCGTGCCAGCACAGAGCAGCAAGGGACAGGTCCGGTCAGCTCTCTAGGGTGGTCCTGTGGTGTGTGTGGACTAGTGTGTGTGCGTGAGTGTGTGTGATCTGTTTGGCGCAATAATGACGGTCCGATGTTTTGATTATTTTGTTCAACTTATTTTCGCTGCTAAAGCCCGTTTGGCTTTTCAGATCTCTCTATCTCTGCTGTCTAGACCTCTGTGTGTCTTGGGAATAGAGAGACCAACAGACAGGACATAAAGAACTACCACTCTGACTCAGACCAAGTATTTCTATGAAGAGGAAGGTTGGGGGATCTGGTGCTGTGTGTGTGTGTGTGTGTGTGTGTGTGTGTGTGTGTGAGTGTGAGTGTGTGTGTGTGTCCAGAAGAGTGGAGGCTGTTATAGCGGCAAAGGGGGGATCAACTCCATATTAATGCCAAATATTTTGGAATAAGATGTTCGACAAGCAGTAATGTATCACTCCAGAGATCTCCATGGTGATATTGATAGTTTATATTCCACTCCAGAGATCTCCATGGTGATATTAATAGTTTATAATCCTCTCCAGAGATATCCATGGTGATATTGATAGTTTATAATCCTCTCCAGAGATCTCCATGGTGATATAGATAGTTTATAATCCACTCCAGAGATCTCCATGGTGATATTGATAGTTTATATTCCTCTCCAGAGATCTCCATGGTGATATTGATAGTTTATATTCCACTCCAGAGATCTCCATGGTGATATTAATAGTTTATAATCCTCTCCAGAGATCTCCATGGTGATATTGATAGTTTATATTCCACTCCAGAGATCTCCATGGTGATATTAATAGTTTATAATCCTCTCCAGAGATCTCCATGGTGATATTGATAGTTTATAATCCACTCCAGAGATCTCCATGGTGATATTGATAGTTTATAATCCTCTCCAGAGATCTCCATGGTGATATAGATAGTTTATAATCCACTCCAGAGATCTCCATGGTGATATTAGTAGTTTATAATCCACTCCGAGATCTCCATGGTGATATTGATAGTTTATAATCCTCTCCAGAGATCTCCATGGTGATATAGATAGTTTATAATCCACTCCAGAGATCTCCATGGTGATATTAATAGTTTATAATCCACTCCAGAGATATCCATGGTGATATTGATAGTTTATAATCCTCTCCAGAGATCTCCATGGTGATATAGATAGTTTATAATCCACTCCAGAGATCTCCATGGTGATATTGATAGTTTATATTCCTCTCCAGAGATCTCCATGGTGATATAGATAGTTTATTATCCACTCCAGAGATCTCCATGGTGATATTGATAGTTTATATTCCTCTCCAGAGATCTCCATGGTGATATTGATAGTTTATATTCCTCTCCAGAGATCTCCATGGTGATATTGATAGTTTATAATCCAATTCCAGAGATCTCCATGGTGATATTGATAGTTTATAATCCACTCCAGAGATCTCCATGGTGATATTAATAGTTTATAATCCTCTCCAGAGATCTCCATGGTGATATAGATAGTTTATAATCCACTCCAGAGATCTCCATGGTGATATAGATAGTTTATAATCCACTCCAGAGATCTCCATGGTGATATTGATAGTTTATATTCCTCTCCAGAGATCTCCATGGTGATATTGATAGTTTATACTCCTCTCCAGAGATCTATCAGTATCATCAGGGACAGATAGATCTCAGAGAGCTACAGGTCCTAGTCAACACACACACCTATTCCCTTTATGGTGCACTACTTTAGACCAGGTCCCATTTCAGGGCACTATAAAGGGAATAGGGTTCCATTCAGTGCGCTGCCTCTGTGTGATTGCATTAGGAAGCCTGTTATTCTGTCACTCACTCAAAACCTCCCTGGTTAAACCACTAAATCTGGACCCAATCTGCAGCAGGCACACATGTGTGTAGGGGCAGCCAGGGGTCAGGGCTGGCTGCAGAGATGGAGACCCTCCCCGTCCCCCGCTGCACACACACTCTGCCCCTCTGTATTTGGAATCCATTAAGCAATGTGGTCAGAATTTCTCTAATAATTGAAAGGAGACATTTTCAAAGTTCTCTCTCAAATTAACTGCTGTTGGCTGGGATCAGTCTGAGCCAAGACAAACATGCCACGGTGAGGATAGGGGCCGAGGGGTGAGGATAGGGGCCGAGGGTGAGGATAGGGGCCGAGGGTGAGGATAGGGGCCGAGGGGTGAGGATAGGGGCCGAGGGGTGAGGATAGGGGCTAGGGGCTAGGGGCTGAGGGGTGAGGAAAGGGGTGGAGGGGTGAGGATAGGGGCCGAGGGGTGAGGATAGGGGCCGAGGGGTGAGGATAGGGACCGAGGGTGAGGCTAGGGGCCGAGGGGTGAGGATAGGGGCTAGGGGCCGAGGGGTGAGGATAGGGCGCCGAGGGGTGAGGATAGGGGCCGAGGGTGAGGATAGGGCCGAGGGTGAGGACAGGGGCTAGGGCTAGGGGCTGAGGGGTGAGGAAAGGGGTGGAGGGGTGAGGATAGGGGCCGAGGGTGAGGATAGGGGCCGAGGGTGAGGATAGGGCCGAGGGGTGAGAATAGGGCCGAGGGGTGAGGATAGGGGCTAGGGGCTAGGGGCTGAGGGGTGAGGAAAGGGGTGGAGGGGTGAGGATAGGGGCCGAGGGGTGAGGATAGGGGCCGAGGGGTGAGGATTGAGGCGGAGGGGTGAGGCTAGGGGCGGAGAAGTGAGGCTAGGGGAGGAAGGTTGCAAAATTTTGGTAACTTTCCCAATTTTCCCCAAATCCCAGTTGGAAGATTCCTTGGATCAGGAGGATATAAGCAAAACATCTGAAACTCTTTAGACAGGATTGCTGGAAAACTTGGGAATTGTGGGGAAAGTTACCGCCATTTTGAAACCTTAGTTGAGGCTCAGGGCTAGGGGCAGGATCTTGGGATGGGTTAGGGGCTTGGGTGGAGAAAGGCTGGGGGTTGGAGCTTGGAGTGGGCCCTGGGGACGGGGTAGGGCTTGGGGCTGCTAAGGTGAGGACGTTGTTCTGGGGCTTCAGGCTCAGGGTGAGGAGGGGGCTGAAGGCTGCCGTTCAGGGGCTGAAGACTTGATGCTGGGGCTCGGGACAGGTTGAATGGCTAAGGCTAGAGGTTTAAGGCTGGTTTTTAAGACTGGGCTTAGGGCTTGGGTAGGGGCTGAGAGCTGTGGCTGGGGCCAGAGGTGTTGCTATAGGAACAGGCTGGGGGCTGGGGCCTGATGTGTTGCTATAGGAACAGGCTGGGGCCAGAGGTGTTGACAGGCTGGGGCCAGATGTGTTGACAGGCTGGGGCCAGATGTGTTGCTATAGGAATAGGCGGGGGGCTGGGGCCAGATGTGTTGCTATAGGAATAGGCGGGGGGCTGGGGCCAGATGTGTTGCTATAGGAATAGGCGGGGGGCTGGGGCCAGATGTGTTGCTATAGGAATAGGCGGGGGGCTGGAGCCAGATGTGTTGCTATAGGAATAGGGGGGGCTGGGGCCAGATGTGTTGCTATAGGAATAGGCGGGGGGCTGGAGCCAGATGTGTTGCTATGGACCAGGCTGGGGGTGGAAGAACTTGGTCTGGGCCAGGGCTGGATTCCTATATTGGTGCTGTGGGCCCACCAAGGACCCAACTGGTCTCCTAACCATGCTTTTTGGCTGATGGAGTTGGCCGGGTAACAGCGAGGTCAGACTCTCACTGTGATTGATGTCATGGGGTATGACATCATCCAATAATCCCTGCTGGTGAGATCTGGTCCGATCAGGTTCTCTGTTCATCTCAATAATTGCTTTTGAAATGTTTACTTTTTTATTATTCATTTTTGGCTTGGATTACTATTTACCTTCCATTTATTTTTATTTATTTCATTGAGTTAATATTTTCTATTTCATTATCTGCCCCCTCCAATTAACATTCCTTTAAACATGAGAATAAAAAATAACACTTTTAAGGATGGATGAAATTAAGAAGGAAAGCCCCTCTTTCCAAGAAGCATTTATTCAATTTAGATGAAATCATAATATTATGCCATATGAACTCTGAGGGAGAGAGAACAGTTCAGTTGTCATATGAACTCTGAGGGAGGAGAACAGTTCAGTTGTCATATGAACTCTGAGGGAGGAGAACAGTTCAGTTGTCATATGAACTCTGAGGAGAACAGTTCAGTTGTCATATGAACTCTGAGGGAGGAGAACAGTTCAGTTGTCATATGATCTCTGAGGGAGGAGAACAGTTCAGTTGTCATATGAACTACTAATAGCTACTAATATTACACCAGTAATATACTGTATACCACTTAGCTACTAATATTATGCTACTAATATACTGTATACCACTTAGCTACTAATATTATGCTACTAATATACTGTATACCACTTAGCTACTAATATTTGCTACTAATATACTGTATACCACTTAGCTACTAATATTGTACTATTTATATACTGTATACCACTTAGCTACTAATATTATGCTACTATATACTGTAAACCACTTAGCTACTAATATTATACTATTTTATATCTGTATACCACTTAGCTACTAATATTATGCTACTAATATACTGTATACCACTTTGCTACTAATATACTGTATACCACTTAGATACTAATATTACACCAGTAATATACTGTATACCACTTAGCTACTAATATTATGCTACTAATATACTGTATACCACTTAGATACTAATATTATGCTACTAATATACTGTATACCACTTAGCTACTAATATTATGCTACTAATATACTGTATACCACTTAGCTACTAATATTGTACTATTTATATACTGTATACCACTTAGCTACTAATATTATGCTACTAATATACTGTAAACCACTTAGCTACTAATATTATACTATTTATATACTGTATACCACTTAGCTACTAATATTATGCTACTAATATACTGTATACCACTTTGCTACTAATATACTGTATACCACTTAGATACTAATATTACACCAGTAATATACTGTATACCACTTAGCTACTAATATTATGCTACTAATATACTGTATACCACTTAGATACTAATATTATGCTACTAATATACTGTATACCACTTAGCTACTAATATTATGCTACTAATATACTGTAAACCACTTAGCTACTAATATTATACTATTTATATACTGTATACCACTTAGCTACTAATATTATGCTACTAATATACTGTATACCACTTAGCTACTAATATTGTACTATTTATATACTGTATACCACTTAGCTACTAATATTATGCTACTAATATACTGTAAACCACTTAGCTACTAATATTATACTATTTATATACTGTATACCACTTAGCTACTAATTTTATGCTACAAATTACTGTATACCACTTTGCTACTAATATACTGTATACCACTTAGATACTAATATTACACCAGTAATATACTGTATACCACTTAGCTACTAATATTATGCTACTAATATACTGTATACCACTTAGATACTAATATTATGCTACTAATATACTGTATACCACTTAGATACAATATTATGCTACTATATACTGTAAACCACTTTAGAA